>NC_142799.1:57691510-57848712 GCF_049724085.1 Artemia sp. Qi Xiang Cuo | reverse complement strand
AAATATTCCTCAATAGTACAGGAAAATGAGCTCCAAAAAGAGGTTGACCCGAAACAAATTGCAACAGAAATGATTCTTACACCATCTTGTAGAGAAAAAAAAACTGAACAACATATCCATTTTCGCATAATCTGAGTCGACGCAAAATAACGGTTTTTCGGCTTTTAATTCGATTTTTTTCGTTATTCGAATAAATATCGCAATTTTCGTGGACATCGGTTTTTCTTGAACGGAAGTATGATTCTAACCCAAAATAACATGGCGAGACCGAAAACGAAGTCGGATTTAGCGTAAGAAGCACCATACAAAAAGTAACTGTATGTGTTCGACTTTTTTCGCATAAAAAATACAATTTTCGTTGTAGCCCAATTTTCTTGAATGAAAGTGTGGTTCTGACGTAGAATCACGAGCTGAGATCGAAAATAGAATCAAATAGGTTGTTCACTGAACCAGAAAAAAAAATCGTAATCATTAATGAATGATCTACATTTTTTAGAAAATAATTAGGGAAAGTGAATTACAAACCGAACTGGTTTTCAGTGGTCAGTATCGTAAATCACACTTAAAACACTCTTCGTATACAATTTAGGGTCAACCATAAGTGCTTGCTGCGTGGCATTCCACCCCGGTCTTGGAGTTGTCAGGGACCAGGAGGACTGCCAGATGATTTCACGGGTTGAGTTCACAACTTGTTGAAAATCTATCATACCTTTATATCTGAGTCGCGAGAGTATGGAATCGTCTGAGTTATGGTGAACAATGCGTATCTTTTGAGCATTTATTATGTCATCGGCCGTGGGCGTAATCCTAGGAATGCGTATTCTAGCAGAACTTGATGCTGGTGTCACAGAGGCAATGATACACATACCGTGGAAAGTATTGTTGCCATCGAGAGTGCAGATATCATGATCCACGTGGTCGGCAACGTTGTGAATAAACCCGCTAGGGAGAATTTCATCCAGATCTTCAACTGTGCTGATGGCTGAACATCTTTCGAATCGCCGAACTTCATAGTACGACGAACAGAATCCCAGTGCGTTCAGAGTGTCGATGAGATATCCCGACGAAAAGTGATGATGCATCTGTACACCCAGACCTATTTGCAGAGGTGCAATTACAGCTTGTGGTCTAGCTGCTTGTATGATCGCATGACCAATACTAGCAATCTTGAGGTCTATGGTCTTCCCAACAAATATTTCCCGAAGAAAAAGTCTGAGGCTGTCAGGTACAAAGTTCACAGCTTCTGAAGTGGTTGACAGTTTTTCTAAAACGTCGTAGTCGTCTTTGTTTGTCTGTAGGCCTGTTATGTAGTTTTCCAACAGTTTCGCTGCAGCGCAAAGCAACTGTGCTTTTTCCTTCTCGGGATCTGCAGATCTTGCTTCCACATAATACTGATTTAAGATTGATGATGCAGTATCCGTGAAAGTCACTACATTTGACTTTCCGTCGACAGTCGAGATGAGAATTCTAGTACCGAAGTGCTCTAGTCTTTTTCTTCATATAAACATTGCTGTAAGGGTCAACATTCACTTCACGAGCGTCACGCATCTTTTGAACTACATCACTGACTGTTGTCTGTTCTTCGTCATTCCTTTCAAGAATCTGTATCGCTTTTATGAAAGCATCCGTTTTCACCTCGTCCTCTGGTCTGCCTGACCTTCTTCTCTTTTTCTCAGGCTCACAGTTGATGTTCTCGTATTTGAATGGAATCCCTGGGCTTGTCCGAAAGTTAGTGCTGCACAGCTGATGGTACAAGGCATCAGCGGCATGAAGGTCTGGGACGGTGCATATCCTTCGGTAAACACTGACTGCCCAGTCATCATTTCTCAGTTCGCATGTTTCTTTAATTGTTTTGTCAAAGTCTCTGGTCCGAACGCAGACAACATCTGAGCCTTTCCGTTGTGAAGCTGAGAGGTCAACAGGGCAGCCACAAAACAAGCAACACTCGTTAAACCTGAACTGTGAAGTACTCGACCGCAACTCGCCCTTGGCAGTGGAAATTTTAGCTAGCCACTCATCCTTTCGCCTTTGAGTGTCATTGTTAATGTTACGTCTGTGTGTATAATTTTTTCTGCATAACTCATGGACCTTCTGTCCGGCAGTGACCACAACGGTATCCCTTCGCATTTGACTAGATTGTTTAATTCCGGCAGCTCCTTTCTGTTTCATAATCGTGTACTATGAGTCGTCTTCGACATTTATTTTTCATATTCTGCAGTGCTCCAACTGAGTAGAAATCTCGCTATAAAAAAAAAAAAAGAGTTATTAATAAAAAAAAATATGATCGAAATTTTAATAGATTTATTTTTTTAAGCCTTGTTTAAAGGTCCAGTAATAATTTCTCTAGGGATGTCAACGTCCCCAAAGTCTTCAAGACAACGGCTAAAGGCAAGGCAATTACTTCATTGTTGCACATGGATACGTTATTGAGAGGGCTATGTTTGTTTGAACTTTATTTTCAAAGAAGACGAGGGATATTAAAATGAGCCTTACAGAGAATGGTGAGGAAAGTGTTGAACTATATGAAAACACGTTATGTTTACACAGATTGTCAAAAGGGTGAAACACAGGACTAAGTAAGTATCTTAATTGGGAAAATTCAGGGAATGATAAGTGATATGATCAAAAGACAATATTTGCATGCTACCAATACTACTTGAGCTACTACTATCATACTTCTCCATTTACAATACTGAGGGGAAAGTTGAACTAAATCCACAGACGCTGTGTGCATGCACAGCGTCAAACTAGCCTAGCTCAAGAATTAATTGGGGTATTCAGTTGGAACTTTCAGAGAATGCTTAAAGGGGAAATATCGTCTCATCAAAAGGCAATATGCGCACACTACTGCTAACGCTACTGTTAGTGCAACATTTAATACTACTACTTATATTGCAAATAATTTTAAATTTAACCTGTCGTTTTGTTGAGGTCACCTGTTGGTACAAGGTGTTTTTCAGGGGACGTTTGTCTTCTCAATAGATGTCGCTGTAAAAAAAAAAAAAAAAACAAAAAACTTCAACTGACATGAAAAAAAAAAGAATTTTACGCAAAACATTAAAGTACAAAAATTTATCCTTTAAAATTTTAAATTATTCAGTTCCGAACAACCATTATAAAAACCGACTTTTTACCTGCGCTAATCATTCATCAGAACACTAGCAGATTCACCGGAAAGTATTACTCGACTGTTAGATGGCAGAATTTCGAATAAAATTTTTTCTCGGGGTGGATGGCGAATTTAAATAAAGGTTATGACTGTCACTGACCGGAACTAGTTTTCTACTCGACTTTCTGGCATTACTTGAGGTCTTCGTCTAATTGATTTATCAGTCAAATCTTGGGACTAAACTTTGAAATCTTTAAAACACTGAGTGATGAATGTGACGATTTTCATTTTTATTGCATTACGTAGCCTTCGAAGTGTCTTATACTAGTGCCTAGTTCAGGTATTTTTACGAACAACCGATCATTTGTTGAATAACAAGTGCCGATTGATTGTCTTTACAAAAATTACCGCAACGCATATTGATGATAGTGAAACTTTTTTGTTTTGCACCAGACACCCAATCGGACTTCATTTTCTGTCTCAGCTTGTCATTCTGCATCAGAATCATACTTCATTTCAAGAAAAACGGTCGGATACTAAAATTATATTCTTTTCCGGAAAACGTAAAAAAAATCGCATTAAAAGCCAAAAAACGGTTATTTTGCGTCGACTCAGAATATGTGAAAATGGATATGTTGTTCAGTTTTTTTTTCGCTACAAGATGGTGTAAGAATCATTTCTGTTGCAATTTGTTTCGGGTCAAACCTCCATTTGCCTGTACTATTATCATCATAAATTGTATGTAGCTTGCATAGTTTGATAAATTATTGCTAGTGCTCACCAATGTTCCATTAATAAATAGATTAATTTGTTTGAATAGGTTGTGTAGAATACAGTTTTCATAGGAGAGACCATCGCCGGCATTTGGAGTTTTATTATCTGACTTTGCCTTCACCAATATATTTAAATCAATAAATTTTTACGACAAATCAATGTAATAGTTTTCATTGGAAAGTATTTCAAAGTGCATTTTTCCCGAGATGGGTTGTTGGGGGTGAAATTGTTCATAGTAGCCATACTTGACACTGACATGAACATTTTCAGCATTGAATAGATTCAATGAGGAGCTGATCGATGGATATGATTCCATGTGGGGGAGATAAGTCAACTTAAGAGAAGAAATTCTTCTGTCATCTTACAATCTTTTTCTTTTTCTTCTTCTTCTGCTTATCGGTCTTTGTTGTTTTATTCCTCAAAGTCCTTGTAGATGTCCTCTGCTTCCTGACTGGGTGGAGACTGATGAGTGAATGACGCGAAAGCATCCTTTTCAATCCCTCCCCAATTTGCCTAGATTTTAATTGCTCAACAACGACTCTTGCTGAAGATATAATATTTTCCTTAACACTCTCTCTGAAATTCCTATCCGACCACCAGTCCTGTAGTGTTGAGTCAGCAAAATTTGATTCAGCAGGCACAAGATATTATGAGGTAAGGGGTAGTACAGAAAGAGAAAACATAGAAAACCAGCTGACAAAATTATAACTAGACAATACGGTACGCCGATCTTCGCTGCTTAATCCAGTGTCTAATGGCCGAGAACACCAAGCACCGACAAAGTAATTAACGGTGGGAAGAGCAGCTAGAATTCATCCAAATTTCATTTTAGGCGAGTGTAACGTTGTTATCGGCGTATCGTAAACGACAATTTAACACTGCGCAGTTAGACGTTGGTTCATGAGAAAAGCCCTATTCCCTTCAAAGTTTTAACTGGAAGAGCATCAAATATGATGTCTTCTCATGAAAATACTGAAGATTCTTTATATTATAGTGATGAACAAGTTCTTGATTTGTTTTTTGTTCAAGAGTTCTTAGGAGGGGGACATTTGAAATACCTACTCTCGATGTTTCCACAAACGAGGTATAGAGAAACGTAAAAGTGTTTGTGGAGAAGGCGGGCGGGTAGTCGGCGAAAATGAAATTAGTGTTGCAGGCAATTTTACTGATGATTATTTTGAGCTTAAAGCAAAAAACATCCCATAGGTTGTCATTGAAAATAACTGCTTCACTGGGAATAGGTGAACTAATGTAGATCTTGCCCTCCTCCTTTGAATAATTGAAATGAAAATCTCCATTTTTACGAGCGGAAATTCTTTTATTGATAGTACGACATAAATCATTCATACAGGTGAGTTCCTCATAGTGTAATTCAATGTATGGATAATACATCCAATTTATCTTTTGAATTTGTTCTTGATCACCTGAAGGTGGTGGTGGCCAATCATAGGGTCTAATTTTTTATATCATATTTACGGTCCTTTCTCAGGATGTCGTAGGTAATTTTGAGAATACAGTCGACAAGAGCCACTTTGTACGCACCATCAAATTTGATGGCGGGGGAGAGTTTTGTCCAAAAATCACTTGTTCTATTCAAGTCATTGTAGAGAGGATCGGAAACGTTGGACATGAAAGTTACATAGAAATCATTGGGCATTGTCAATATGTTCAACCACGATTCAAGTATCAAAATCAGAATTGTATCTTAGCCACCAAACAAGTAACACTTTTGAATCTCTGCGAGTATGTGTCTTTAATATCTTTTCAATTGTATAGCTTTCACTTGAATTTTTTTTTTCTTGCTATTTATAGTCATAAAATCCAGGGACAATCTCTTTATATTTGGTATCACGCAGGTGATTGATTATGGGTTTAGTGTCTTGGATGTTTGCCACTTTAAAAAGTTCGGTGGCCAACTAGTAATTCCCCTTTTCAAAAAAATTAGTTTCCCTAATATTTATAAAGGTATAACTATCATTGAATTCTTTGTTGATCTCGTCAGTTTATTCTTTGGAAGCTTGTCTTTGACAGTCTTCTAATGTATAACGATAAGAAAAGAGATCCTCCCTTGGTGTAGAGTTGGACAATTATCGATGAGGTCGTTGATTATAAATAATCATTATTTTCTCTAGATAATTAATAAAATTTGACGTATTTTTCAATTTACAATATGGTGCAATTAAAAGTCGACGAGTTCGTATCAATCTTTTAGAACTCTCATCATTTTGGGTACGGTTACTGTGAGGAAGCTTATTAATATATTTCTCTAGCATCCTTAATCAACGAGGATCGACATATACAATAGTACAGCACGTTGGAATTTTTTTATACGTCCAATTTTGAAAACTTCAGTCAAAGCACTGGGCACATTCAAAGACTCTCTTCGATCGCCATGGAATTGCATATGTATAGCGACTAAAAACACTGATTGCAAGTAGAATGTACTTGTACGGTGTATTGTGACGTCTTTGAAGCTCATCTAGAGTCAGGAGATCAGCTTGAATTATATGCAATGGGTAAAAGGCCTTAGTTTTTCGATATTGATTGGCATGAAGTATATGATTCCTGTGCAGAGTCTAACTTGATTCATTTTGTAGATAGTCGTGTACTCTTTGAGCGTGAATACCAGTGACTTTAGAAAGAGTGGTGGTGGAATTTAAACTCCCCGCCTTAACAATATTTTCTTAACCACTTTTTAGAAATTTAACCATTTTGAATGTAAACACATTATGTAGCTTCCACCACCCTTCTGGATACTGGCTGTTGATGGTGATGGTGGAGGTAATGGTGAAATTGACTTCATGCGTCTTCGATTTTGTCTAACTATAATCAGCGTTCTAGTGTTTTCCCAAATTGATTTAAAATCTTCTTCTTCTTCTTCATATTTTAATGATGTCAATGTTGTTGATATTGATGATGATGATGCATGTTCATTTAATTTTTTTAGACTTTGTCCATTGCTAATAAGACTTTTGGGGAAGTTTAATGTATGTAGAAAATTGTATAGGTGAGTGTCAAATGATAATAGTCCTTTACAATTTGTAACCATGTCATAGATTAAATCAAGTAGATTATAGCTCTTGCCTTGAATTATAATCCTTTCCCCATTGCTCTCAACTTGAATGTGATCTTGATCACTTTTAAAGAGATAGGTTAGGAGTCGTTTTCATTGTTCACCAAATGATTGTGGGAATAGAATTCAAATTTTAAATAAAAATTAAAACAAATACACCGTAGTTAAATTTTTTACAGCAGCAGCAGGACACTCTTTAGAAGATGATTCTTTTTTGGGGTCAGCAGCAGCAGTGGGCTTCGAGCGATAGGACTTGTGTTTGTCCACTCGGCGAACTGCATCTTGAAGTAAAAGCAGTTTTTTATCATCCTCAATATTTTCATTGTCAAGGAACTTACTCAGATTGTTCTCAAAGTGTTCAACGGGTGAGAGAGCTAGTTCTATTGGAGTCAATTTATAGGGTTTTGCCATCTTGAGAAAACTGTTTACAAGTCCTGCAATTATTGGCAGTAAAAGTGTGAAAAAGCTACCGCCCGCTTGAAGAAGTCGTTTCCTTTTAAAATTCTTTCCTTTGTTTTTAGAAGCCAATTTACGTACAAAGGAACGATGTTGTTTTTCCGGTTGCTTAACTGCTTCCTACACCTGATCTTAGCCCTCAATTACATATTAACAAAGCTCGAATGTTAGATTAAGAAAATCGTTGTCAATGCCGGGTGTTGACATGGCCTTTCTTAGCGATGGTTCTGAAGTGAAAAAAGCCGAAAAAAGATGTCTATTTTCATGTAGTTTCTTCAGTGTCATGATATCGACTAATAGGTCTTTTTAGAGTTCAAAGGGAGGTATATTGTAAATTAGTTGTCGAAAATATCTGTGACTACACGCACATCATCGGGTTTATTTTTATTAAGATCCAATTGAATATATACGTGGGGTTTATTTTTTGCCTATTTGTATGCCTAGAGCAGAATTTTTGGAGCACCTTAATATATTTTTTTTTTGTGGGTTATTAGTAAGCTAAAATCACTAACAACTCTGCAGATGATATAAAAGGTGTAGTTCAAAGCAAGTGTTTACATACCTTTGCTCTGATGAAAGAGATTGTGTAGAACCAGAGTAACGGAAATCTATTCATGATGAGAGCGAACAGTGAACAATTACAGTATTGCCTGGGGCCAATTTTCAGTAAATTCATTCAGATTGTCAATGATCATCCAAGAGTTTGGTTCAAAAATTCTGAAAATATCAAGTCCCTGTATGAATTGTATCTGCACCAATCCCATGGTGGCAGCATTTGCTTTTATTTTATCGTATGACTCCTGCTAAATACTATAGCAATAGTATATTTTTTTCGGCTTTTCCACAAACATTTTATCGCAATTTTTAATTATTTTAGTTAAGAGTGTTGTTTTGCCCGACAGTAACGGTCCACACAGAAACGATCTGAATGATGTTTTAAATTGATACATGTTCCTTTCCACAGTTCACCTGGACAACTAACTGTAGACTATGGCTGTCTAATGACTAAACAATTTTCCTACTACTACTACTACCCTGTTCTTCAAGACGAATAAATAATCATATTTTCTTTTATTATATACATAAAAAAGTAACAATACTTTGAAAAAAGCACATTAAACATGAAAAAAAACACTTTTTTTTTAAATTTATTTATAATAAAAAAAATACAACATTTACATGGGCACACAGAGAAAAAAAAACACTTGAATACTTTTTTTTTGTTTATTTATAGAGAAAAAATACAGCATTAAATTAGAGAGCACTTGCAATAATATCACTTTTTTTGAATGAAACACTTACAAAAAAAAATCTGCTCTAAGTAAAAAAAAAAAGATAACTTTGATAGTGGCGATGCGCCCCCCGCTGGTGGCCAACCCGCCCCCCCGGGCTGCGAGGCCCCCCCCCAAAGGTTTTAGGAAATAATTTACATGACTTTGTTCAAACTGAGACTTTACCTATGGACAAAACGCTCAACCTAGTCGAAAGTAAATATTGACCACGGGAGAGAGTAGTCAAACCATCTTGATAAACATTTACATTGTCAACGCTAGTAATCAGGGCTATTTTTTCTACATTTACATTAAAGCTTTCATCGTTGAGAGAACAAATTGCCATCAATTTGGCTTGTGGAATTGTATTTTCAACAATACAATTCCTATAGATGTCCATGTTGGAATTCTTATCCACATAACGCGTGGGTATTCCATTGCAATGTTTCTGGATTTTCGCTCCGTGTGACCGCATGAAGTACACCTTGGAACTTTCAAACACACCACTGGAAATTAAATCGCTTCCCGTTTCTGATTTAAAAAATAAAAGTTGGTTTGGCGCCCGACTTTTCACTAGCTCTGGATAAAGACCATCCCTATTGGTGTAGTCCATCCGTGAGCTGATAAATTCACTGTGCGCCAAATCATCAATTAAATTTGGGTTTTTTACTTTTAACAGTAGAAAATCCGTGTCCCCGTAGCAGACCTCGACTTGCCCCTTTTTCGGCCACTGTACCCTAGCCACATTGTAGTAGAATTCCAACATGAGCTTTTTAGAGATCTCCAGGATCGCACAGCCTGCAGCAATATTTTTATTCAAGACAATGTGTCTTTTTTTTCTATTCAAAAGTACCATGTCCGGGACAATAATTGTGAAGGAAGTGTATTTTGCATCGGCATTAATTTGAGCACATTGTTTGGGATCGGTCACACCGTCACAACGATTCCTCTTGCAAACACTCACACATTTTGCCGAAAGCTGAATTCAAAATGAGTGTAAAAATTTCTTTTTCGGCCTTCGTCTGACTGCAGAAAGTTTATTGACAAAAGTGTCAACAAACGTTTTCAGATAGGGTTTTTGACTAAACTGGAGTGCTCTGTGAACCTTTGTGACGTTGAAACCGTTGTTGCACATCCATTTTAAAGCTACATGATGTACAACTATGTTTTTTTGGCAGAAGGTCAGCAATAAGTTTTTGTTTTGAAGGTGTCCAATGCAATCCGCCCACCTCGACTAAATGCATATTGCGAGGGCTCAAAGAGTCCTTAGTCACAGGTATATTGATGCACAGGAAAACAAAATCTTTTACTGAATCGTGAAGCTCGACTGGTATCTCTCAATCAATTTAAAAAAACCATCCCACCGGTCCTGTCTCCTCAACACTGTCGTCACCAAGGTTGGGGACATGGGTGTCTTGAGGGTCACTGAGCCTGTTATCGTTGCCACACGGTCGTGTATAATGAGATATGGCCGAGGGGTGGAGAGACTTCATATCAAGGAAAACTACATCCAATTTTATTCCCTTCTTCTCTCCTGTAGGATCAGTTTCCAAGATACGGTCCCCGTGAAAAAAAAAACCCCTCTCATTGATATCTCGATGAAAAGGTGCGGATCAATGTCAGTTATTCGCCCTATTTTTTCCACACTAATTTTTAGGATGAGGTCCATCACTAGATGAGGAGAAGAAAAATAATAGCCCAAATCATGATTAAATTCCTCATAGAATTTGTCCGTATTGTTACACATAATGTCTAACTGAGTTAACACGTCACTCGACAAATACAGCTTGCAGCAGTCAAACCCATTTTTACACCCTCCCTTTGTCCAAACTTTTTTTAGCAAAACTGTAGTCCTCGGGGGTGCACCTATGTTCGTGTAGACTGTCATAAAATGATTCATTCGGAGGAATAGTTTCCTCGGCGAATCTCGACATGGAACAATAATAATCATAAGGATAGATGCCCTTGACCGTCAACAAATCATATAAATCATTTGGAAATTGTTGCTTGAGAAGGGGGAAAGCATTACAACTGTCATCATTTTTCTGCACTTGAATTAATTTACTCAACAATGGAGGTAAAAAAGATTAAGAACCGAAAAATTAAAATCTGTTCGTATCCTCAATGTTGGCTTCAAAAAAATTCAATATAAATTCCGAAAAAATCAAGTTTTCTAATGATTTTGGAATGAGTTTGTACGTAAAGCTATCTTTGTCCAATGCATCATCATCTACTGTTCCATTTCTTTGAAGATATGCCAATGCTGGTAGCACATACTTCAGATCATAGTTAGAGTTATGTATAAAAACCGGAAGAAAAAGTTGCTGTTTAATTTTTAAATTATATGAACTGTGTGCCCACCCCCGAAAGTTATTTTTTACCGTTGAATTGGGATCAATAAGGTGATTGTGATCCTGCACCGCGTCTTTTGGGGCAAGAGCACCTCTACAAACCCAGCAAATTGTCCCCTTTTCCAATACCAGTTGCTCTTTATATGGAAATGTCATCGGTTAGTTGATGTGACGCAATCGTGAAATTGCGCCGTTTGCTGTTTTTATTAAAGTAACCAATAACTTATCCATACTGCCCTCCTCGTCCATAGCAAAAAAAACTCCTCCAGCTGCATTTTTTTGTTAGAATCATGACGGGTATGCGCATTGGAAGACGCAAATAGTTTTTGTTTCCTGACTATATTTGGCATTGATGGGTCCGATACCTCAACCAGTCTTGTTTCACAATCCAAAGATATTTTATCAACTTGTAGCAGGGAATTTTGAAAATTTTTAAATTGTAAAATATCTTTGCCTTCTGCCAACATTTCAATTCTTTGATTCCCATGAATTTTGCAATTGCTCATGTGATCTGAGAATTTTTGTTCATTTCTAAATGGGGAAAGGCACATGGGGCAATAGAAACGTTCTCCTTTCTTCACACCTTGAGATAAGAGTCGACTTATTGCTGTAACGGGGAAAAAATGACCATAGGAATTTACATCTTTAGGAGGCTCGTAAATAATCCATACCCAATTTTTTACATTTTCCACTAATAGTGTCCTCACCGAATACAAAACCCCTTTTTTATTTGTTTTTTTTCCCCATATACAAATTCAGTGACCTACTGGAGAACGACCACCCCCACCCCAAGATTTTCCTTTTCTTTCTCAAATATGCGTATTTATTTAAAGGACACCGGATACATTCACTCTAAACAGTCAAAATTGACTTTAGGGAAATACTTTTCACCATTGCATGCAAGTCTGTCGAGATTTTTCATTGATGACTCGTTTGTTAATGTTTTACGGGCTGCTGTTAAGAATGCATACTTAAAACATTGCAGCCCTGTGTCAAAATTGAAACCCTGAACCCCTTTGGTAGCCGACAAATCCGGATGGCATTTTATTCGTTAGCAGTCCCCGCCCCCCCTTAAAATAAAGTTCTTTTTAAATCTACTGAGATTCAGATCCATGCATTCAATGTGTAAAATGGTGGACCCACTTCCCCTCTCGCTAAACGTGTCCAAAGTTGATATTAATTTATTCAACCAGTTGAAAAAGTTGTCTTCAAATTCGTTTAGACCTGGGTAAAAACTCTGGTTGCCTGTTGAAAAATGATAGTAAAAATATCCCAGGATTTCCCCTTTTGCAAGTAAACTTTTTTATTCACTGATGCTTTAACCCCCCCCTTGGCCTCCCCAGTTCTGAATCTGAATCTCAATTTTCGCTCAAATTCTTTCGATGTAGCTATGGAAAACTTTTACGGGGTCAGTTAAAATAATGCCCGCGTTTTCCTCGGGAGGGTTAAAATCTACCCTATATGTTTGCATATGACTTAGAGCACACTCTAACAAATAAAATTCACGTCGGTCCGGGGACATAGCACTATTTTCATACCCTGCACCTGTTTGTACGGGACTCAATTTACTAATGGTAAAGTTATTATCGAAAATGTCCCTGGAAGAATTAGATCCAACAATTCGCATAAGACTTTCCATTTCTTCAGCTGTAGATTGAAAATCAAGAGGGGTATCAAATAACGTACCTTCACTAACATCATCATCCGGCGAGAGGAGACAATTACCCATGATACTTTGAAGTCCCGGTCCGGGGAAGGCAGAAGTTTTCACAGCTTCCCCCTGAAACTAGAAAATGAATGATTAAGTTTTTTTTCTTTGACGAAAGTTTTATCACAATTATAACACACTTTTTTTTGCTTATAGCAATATTTATCAAACAAATGCATAATAAATTACAAATTTTTGCTTATAGCATTATTTACAAAACAGTGCATAATAAATTACAAATTTTTTTAATAGCACACACACACATGCTCTCACACTCACGCACACACTCACACTTACACACACACACACACACGCACACGTTCACATACACGTCCACACATTCACACACGTTCACACACACATACACACATGCGCAGACACTCACACATGCACAAACACTCACACACTTACACGCACACTCACACATACACACAACACACATGCACACACACTCACACATGCACACACACTCACACATGCGCAAATACACTCACACTTGCACACACACACGCACACACACTTTTATAGTGTTGAAAAAAATGGCGAAAAGGTTAATTCATTAGCCTATAGAAAAAAGGTTTTATTTTCTATGCGAAATAACCATTATTTTATAAAGTTAAAAAAACATGTTAATTTTTTCACCCCCATCCTCAAAACTCAGTTCCTCCTAGAATTATTTAAAATAAATACTTGCCTCGACCCCCCCCCCCTTCATAAAACTCAATTCCTCCTCCTAGAATTATTTAAACTAAATACTTGCCTCGACCCCCCCCCCCCCTTCATAAAACTCAATTCCTCCTCTTAGAAATATTTTAACTATATAATTACCCCCGCCCACCCCCTCCTCAGAAAGTTCAGAAAGAAAAAATATCCTTATATGTAGTGAAGCATTTTTCTACTCGTAAACTAATTTTTAAAAATAAAAAATTACCCCGGGGAGATTAACATTTTAATATCTCTGACATACACTTTTACGATGTTGAAAAATGTCGAAAAGACTAATTCATTAACCTATAGAAAAAAGATTTTATTTTTTATGTGAAATAACCATTATTTTATAAAGTTAAAAAAAATGTTATTTTTTCACCCCATCCTCAAAACTCCAGTCCTCCTATATATATTTAAACTAACTAGTTCCCTCCACCCCCCTTCCCACACAAAGTTCAGAAAGACGCAAAAGAGTGCTTTCTTTGCCAAAAAAAAGAAATGAATTCTATCGAGCTATGTCTGAGGGGGGTAGATAAATTTAAAACACTGGTCGGGGTGGAGGGGAGATTAACATTTTAATATCTCTGACATACACTTTTACGATGTTTAAAAATACCGAAAATAAAATACTTAAAAAAAAAAAAAAAAAGTTGGATAGAAATAGGTAGAAGCTAGAGGTGAAAATACTCACATTTCCAAATTCAGACTGCTGTTGAGTGCCGTCCGTTTCTTGCATAGATGTGGTGGCAATGTCACTGGCTTGTACAGGTGAGCCAGTGGGGCTCCCCATCATGAGAGCAACTTTCCATTCTCTTTTCAGCTTTCTACCAGACTGCATAGGAGTTAGCACTGGTGAGTTTTGAGCAGGCAGCGTCGGTCTGGAATGGATGTGAGTTGCCCCCAATGGACCACCTATCTCAACTTTTTGTATTGGAGTGACGTTTTTAGCCTTAGCTCTCTTTTCCGGGGGACAGTAAATGTAGGAATCCTCTTCCTTAAAAAAGAAGGCAAAATTTAGCAGGAAAAATCTGTAGTGCAGGATTTTTTCTACTCGTATGTTTCCCGAATATTTAACACATATCATTTTTCCATACCATCCAACAAAACCCAGTTCCTCCTAGCATTTTTAAGTAAATAATCATGTATAAGTTAGATTTTTCGAAAATAAAACTCAATTTTGAGAAAGCTATTTTTAGCCAACAAATTTGTAAACATGCTCTTCTTAATCAGATAGTGAGAAAACATCCCTTTACAGATAGAAGAACGTTGTGATTTGATTATTTTATTGATGAAACTACCCGTCCTGTTTGAATATTAACACCTTTCTTCAGGTGGAAAGGATGAAAAACGATTTGATTATTTTTATAGCGAAACTGACTGGCCCTGTTTTTGAATATTAACCAAAATTTGAAGAAAAAAAAACAAGAACTTTTTAATTAGAATAGGAAGCTTTTTTGAAAGCGCTAACAGCTTTAGCGTAAAGAGCAAGATATTGAGGAGAGGGAGGACCTTTCATATCTGCCGAAACTAATATGCAAATTCTATTTTAATTTTTCATATACAACGAGCCAAAATCAAAGTGAACATGCCTCTTTTTTTTTGAATATTTACTAAAATTGAAATACATGGACCGTTTAATATTTAAAAGAAGGAAGCTTTTTAAAAGAGGTAACAACATGGTGAAAAAAAACAAAAGCGTAAGGAAGGAATTTCTTCCTTAACTTAATGGCGAGACAATTTCTTTTTATTATAATAATGTGAAAATTTTACTCACCAGAAGATGCTTAGAATATTCCATATCTATGTAAATGATCGCAAAAATACCGATACTGATAAGTTGAATGAACTATTCAAACTGTTGAAAATCCTAATTTGAAACCTGAATATATACAAAAAATAATTGAATATATTGGCAGCTAAAAAAAGACGCACCGGTTTTTCTGACACGGATTTACCCTAAAAAAAAAAACAAACATGTATATCATTAAATAGAAATCTAGTCCACGTAAATTATGTCAAAAAAACTTGTCCTTCATCAAAGTGAAAGACAAGTCATCAAAGTATAAGACCAATGTCCGGTTGGCCTAGAAACATATCTGGTTGGCCCGGAATGTGAGGGAGCTCTGAATCTCTTTGAAATGGTGTATACAGGGTATAGAAGTATAATGTTGATTACTACTAACACCAACAAACAGCACTAGAATCCTGTATGTGAATTGAAGATATTTTCTTGTGCTGTTTTCGAAATTATTACTTTTTAGAGGTAGATTTGATTAAATTCAAAAAAAGTAATTTTACGTAAATGAACAAAAAGCCAGAAATGCCACACCATTACACACAGGCAGCTGATTCTAACACAGAAACGCAAAGATGTGTTAGTTTTTGATTATATCACACATAGCGCAATAGTGCTGCATATGTGGAGAGCGATGTGGGCACAATATATTATTTATTCGTTTACTTATAGTTGAAAAAACTGTTTTTTATTTATTTAGTTTTATATAATAGAACAAGACTTTTGTGTCTTCAAAACTTGATGTTTTCCGTGACAGTTCCCTTTCTTTTATGAAAAAAAGAAGAAGATTGCATACTAAAATAAAGAGTGCATTCTAGTCAACTCTGCGTCCAGTTTGGATGTCTCATAAAGGTTTTTCGCTACGAAAAATCGGTCGTGTTTTTTTTGTTTTCTTAGGTCTCCCATAAAACAACAACAAACAAGATTGGAATCCTGTATGTGAATTGAATAAGTTTTCTTGTGCTGTTTTCGAAACTATGACTTTTTTAGATGTAGATTTTATTAAATTTAAATAAAATAATTTTACGTAAATGAACAAAAAGCCAGAAATGCCACACCATTACACACAGGCAGCTGATTCAAACACAGAAAAGCAAAGATGTGTTAGTCTTTGATTATATCGCACGCAGTGCAATAGTGCTGCATATGTGGAGAGCGATGTGGGCACAATGTATTATTTATTCGTTTGTTATTTTTTTCTGACTAGTGCCCTTTGTACAGAAGAAGCTGTCGCAGAAACTTCTAAAGGAGCTTATGCAATTGGAATTCGAAAGTTCAAGCATCCTTTTTAAGAGTCAAATGTGATTAGAGAGCAACCAGCCCTCCACCCCCGACCGTTATTTCCCAAAATATATCCAAAAATATGTTCAGATAGCCATTTTGTTCAACATAGTTAAAAGGCTCGGTAATTATGTTTTTGAGGATGACAACCTCCACACAGCCATCAGGGCAAAACCTATAAGAGTAGTATTGTATGAATAGATATAAGCGGACAGTATCCCTGTCATTCCAAGGGGACAGTACCCCCATCATACAAGTGGCCTATGATTCCGAGCAGACATATAACCTAACATTCCAAGTGGACCCATTTTGGAGTTACTAGTTCCTCATATTCTCTCTGTGAATTTAACAAGAGCTGTAATATATTTCTGGAAGGAACTTTTTCTCAACGAAAAAATACCATTACTCCGAGCAGACGTATAAGAAATCATTTCAAGCGGACATTATTATCTTAAGTTTTGCGATAGGGAATCCTCCGAGTTTTTCTGTAACAATGCGAACATTCTGAGCGGATCTCCCGTTATCTCCAGCGAATGTTTAGAAGTGAATTTGAAGTGACATTATGTCTTATAAATGAAGTTTTGTAGTGGATTCTAATCAACAATTGGATGAGTTTTTTTTGTATTCTAATGGTATAGAGCCGATTATTGATTATTGACTATTGATTATTCATTATGACTACAACTGGGCAGGTATTATTATTGTAATGTAATGGCCATATGTTTTCATTAGATGAAGAGAGCGCTACTCTTTTCTTCCTTAATGGTTTAAGATCATGAAAAAGTTTTAACGGCGATTCCCCCAATGCTGCCAACTACATCACCAAAGTTATAGATGTCGTTATTGTTAACTTAAGTTATAGATGGTGACATGTTTTCTTTTCCAACGATACGTTTTTTAGCTTCTAAGCAACTTCCCCTTGGTTATATGAAATTTGTGTTTGATCTAGGAATCGAACGTGAGACCCAAGATTTCCTAAGGTAAAAGAACGACACGTTACTTGACTGAGCCAAAAAGCCATTGAAAATATTATGATTTTAGAAATACATTCTAATGCATTCAATGTATTGTTTCCGGGACGATGGCCAACTGATGTTAAGCGTCACAATATCGTGACAAGTTGTTTGCACAATCGATTTATCAATTTTATTTTTGGCAAGTATTAACAGTGATATGTTTCCGGGCGTCATTTTTGGCATCCTCCTGAGAATATACTGACCACGATGATTTGAGATGCATACTCAAATCATCGGACCTGTGCACATTGATTTTCGATTACCAGGCTTGCGCATGAGTTTGGGTCCTCACATTCTAATCCAGGACCCTAAGTCCCCATCCAGGGTTCACTGTCCCCACTCCAGGGCCCCGAGTTTCCCACCAGGGCCCCAATTCCCAAACCAGGGCACTGATTCCCCACTCCATGCCACCCCCTCCAACAACCCAAACCATCCCCCTCCAGGCCCCCTCGAGCCCCCCCCCCACACACACATATATACAAAGTTTCTTGGGTTGGGTAGGTCTTGGTCTGGTTTGGTCTGAATATCTAGGATTGACCCTGATTTTTTTTATGAATTCGTCTGGATTTCAATGCATTGGTTATGATTTTCTAAGGGATTTTCCTGGATTTTTATCGACCGGTCATGATTTCTATAGTTTGTCTTGATGTCTGGTTTGGTATGGATTTTCAGGGTTGACCCTGATTTTAATGAATTTGTGGGGATTTCTATGCAATGCTTATGATTTCTATGGGATTTTTTCTGATTTCTATGTATTGGTTATGTTTTTTTATGAATTCGTCAGGATTTCTGTGTATTGGTCGTGATTTTTTTTAGAGGTTGGCCATGATTTCTACAGTTGGGTCTTGTTTTTTATGAATATGTCCGAATTTTAAGGGGATGGCCCTAATTTCTACAGTTTGGTCTTGCTTTTTATGAATTCGTCTGGATTTCTATGTGCTGGTCATGACTTTTTAGAGGTTGGCCATGATTTCTGCAGTTAGGTCTTTATTTCTATGGTTTGTTCTGTATTTCTAGGGTTTGCCCTCATTTTTTTATGAATTCGTCTGAATTGCTATGCATTTGTTATGATTTCTATGAATTCCCCTGAATTTTGTATCCATTGATTATGATTTCAATGGAATTTTTCTGAATTTGTATGGACCGCTCATGATTTCAATTATTTTGTCTTGATGTCTGGTTTGGTCTGGATTTTTAAGGTAGACCCTGTATTTTAATGAGTTTGCCGGGATTTCTATGCATTGCTTGTGATTTCGATGAAAATTTCCGGATTTTTATTGATTAATTTTTGTTTTTATGAATTCGTCGGGATTACGATGTAACCTAGCTTAAAAGCAGTTGACTCAACGCAACCTATCTTAACATTCAGTTATACTGACATCTATAGTTAAAGCTAAAAAGATGACAACACTTGAGGTAGTGAAAAGTTTTTTGTTTTTATGGGGCTGCCTCCGTTGGACTCTGTGGTTGGTCATCGAAAGTAGTTAGTGTATTGTATGTTTTCGATCAATATTAAATGTGCACAAAATGGATAAACACTTACGTATTATTTGAAAGAAAAGATTGAAGATGAAGTATTTCAAGAAAGTTTGTGCACATGATAGTGTCATTGTAGCATTAAATGCTGTCAAAGACAAGTATTTGAACTACGAAAAAAGCACTAGTGTTAACAGTATTGGAAATGCGCGCATTATCATGACAGTAAGAAAATAAATTTCGTTGGAGTACCGAAAAAATTAACTCTTATGATGGTAGATATGCGAGAATGAGATCTCTAGAGATGATATCACTCACAGAGAATGCCAACATAAAAAAAATAATTGATGAAGAGGCGCATCTTCTTGTTACTGCTTGTGGTAACACGTTACCCAGTGATAAACCCTATCGCCAGATTTCGGGTATTAACATTCTACGGAAGGTGCAAAGAAGACAATCATACTCCTCTACTACTATCATAAACCATAGCTTGTCTACGTGCTGGAACTGTTACCTGTGTAAAAATAATGTGGTAATAGACAGTTAAATTGCAGGCAAAATAAAAAAGGCATTGGCAGAAAATATCAATAGGGAATATAAAGATGAATCGATGAAAAACAAAGCGCAAGCAAACATTACTACTATTGTCGACCATTTATCATGAGATACAGTCAATGAATCCTATAATACCAATGACAAAACTCATATTGAACCTGTAGCTAGAACAATGTTAAAAGTCGTGTATGACACAGAAATGGAATAAGTGCCATCTCATGAGAAAACATGATGAACCATTTTATGAAACGAATTAAAAAGCATTTAAATTTTTCACATGATATTAGTAACATGTAGCATTGTATATGTCCCCATTTCAATAAAAAAATCTCATTGTATTATTTTGTTATGTTTCCATTATTTTCTTAGGGTACGCTAGCAATTCCATAAAGTCTGTGTCTGACTGAATCGTGATAACTGTTTTGTTAGGTCTCAAATGTATTTTTTCAGTGTCTTCTGTTTTCTTAGGTTTCATATTAAAAGTTTTTTTTTTTCAAAGTGTCTTCTGTTGTTTTAGGTTTCACCTTAAAAGTTTTTTTCAGTGTCTTTTGCTTCGTTACTTTTTACCTTAAAATTTTTTTTTCAAAGGGTCTTCTGTTTTGTTAAGTTTCGCCTTAAAAGTTTTTCCAGAGTTCTGTTTTGTTAGGTTTCATCTTAAAAAAATTTTCCAGTGTCTTTTCTTTTGTTACGTTGTACCTTAAAAGTTTTTTTTCAAAGTGTCTTCTGTTTTATTATGTTTCACCTTAAAAGTTTTTTTAGTGTCTTCTGCTTTGTTATGTTTCACCTTAAAAGGTTTTTCCAGTCTTCTGTTTTGGTACTTTTCACCTTAAACTTTTGTTCGAAGTGTCTTCTGTTTTGTTAGGTTTCACCTTACATTTTTTTTTCAAAGTATTTTTTTTTGTTAGGTTTCACCTTTGATATTTTTTTCAATGTCTTCTGTTTCGTTAGGTTTCACCTTAAATTTATTTTCAAAGAGTCAACCTTTTTGTTAGGTTTCACCTTAAATGTTTTTTTTTTCAAATTGCACTTCTATTTTATTAGATTTCACCTGAAAGGTTTTTTCAATGTGTCTTCTGCTTTGTTGGATTTCACCTTAAATGTTTTTTTTAAGTATTATTTTTTGTTAGGTTTCAACTTAAATTTGTTTCAGTATCTTCTGTTTTGTTACATTTCACCTTACAAGTTCTAGATGAATTCATAGAAATCCTAAGCATTATATAGAAATCCAAACAAATTCATAAAAATTAGGGTCAACCCTAGAAATACAGACCAAAGACATCAAGACATAACTGCAAAAATCAAGACCGGTCCATTGAAATCCAGGGATATCCCATAGAAATCATAACCAATACATAGGAATCCGGAAGAATTCCTAAAAATCTTAAACAATGTATAGAAATCCATACAAATTCATAAGAATCATTGTCAGCCCTAAAAACCAGACCAAACCAAAGACATCAAGACAAAACTTAAGAAACATAACCGGTTCGTACAAACCCATAAAAATCCCAAAGAAATCATAACCAATGCATAAAAATACAGACGAATTAATAGAAAAAAAATCAAGGGTCAACCCTAGAAGTCAAGATCAAACCATATAAATGAAGACTAAACCATAGAATCAAGACCAAAGTGTAGAAATCCCGACCAACCCTAGAAATCCCGACCAAACCATAGAAATCAAGACCAAACCGTGGAAATCAAGACCAAACTGTAGAAATTAAGGCCAACTGTAGAAATTAAGGCGAACCATAACCAATAGATAGAAATATGAAAGAAGTAATAGAAATCATAAGCAATGCATAGAAATCCACACAGATTCATTAAAATCAGGGTTAACCCTAAAAATCCACACCAAACCAGACATCAAGACAAAACTATAGAAATCATGACCAGTCCATACAAATCCAGAAAAATCCCATAGAAACCATAACCAATGCTTAGAAATTCAAGGGAATTGATAGAAATCATAACCAATGCATAGAAATCCAGACGAATTCATAAGAAAAAAAAAATCAGGGCCAACCCTAGAAATCCAGACCAAACCGTAGAAATCAAGACCAAACCATATAAATTAAGACCAAACTGTATAAATCATGGCCAACCTCTATAAAATCATGACCAATGCATAAAAATTCCGACAAATTCATAATAAATCAAGACCAAACTGTAGAAATTAAGGTCCTCCTCTTGAAATCCGGACAAATTCATAAAAATCAATACCAAACTGTAGAAATTAGGACCAACCCTAGAAATCCAAACCAAACCATAGAAATCAAGACCAAACCGTAGAAATGAAGGCCAACCTCTAAAAATATCATGATCAATAAATAGAATCCCAACGAATTTATAAAAATCCTAACAATCTGGAAATCTGGAAGATTTAATAGAAATCATTAGCAATGCATAGAAATCCTCACAAATTCATAAAAATCAGGGTTAACCCTAAAAATCTAGACCAAACCAGTTTCATCAATACAAAACTAAAGAAAACATGACCGGTCCTTAGAAATCCAGAAAAATCCCATTAAAATCATAATCAATTTAAGAAATTCAGGGAAATTCATAGAAATCATAAAAAATGCATAGAAATCCAGAAGAATTCATAAAAATAAGGGACAACCCTAGAAATCCAGACCAAACCACAAAAATCAAGACCGAACCACATAAATCAAGATAAAAAAAGCTGAACAAATTTCAGTTTCCCTTGAATGAAAACGATTTGAAAAAAATACGACTGGCATATCTATATAATCCTCATTTTGTATTTTTTAAGACATCACAAGTGATTCTTTTTTGTTATAAGTATATTTATTACTTATATGCATGCTACTACTAACACTAACACCACTACTTATTTTACTGCTACTATTACAGCTACTACTACTACTACTACTACTACTACTATTACTACTACAACTACTACTACTATTACTACTGCTTTGACTACTACAAATACTACTACTAGTACTACTACTACTACTACTACTACTACTACTACTACTGCTGCTACTGCTACTACTACTACTACTGCTACTACTGCTACTGCTACTAAACTACTCCAATTACTAATTTGATCGCAACTACTTTTAAGGCTAAGAGTATTATCATATTAATACTAGCAGTATAGTAAATGCAGGAACTGCCTCACCTAGATCACCCAATAAATTTATATCATTTTCAGTCCATTTTACATCATTTTAACATCAAATATGGCACACTTTGAACACTTTCCATCCCTACATTCAAAATGAAAACAGGTCCTTAGAAATCAAATTTGGTCTAATTTTTATTGAATTGAATTTATTTATAACCCAATGAAATGCAGCGATGAACAGAGTATATAAAAAAAGAAAAAATAAGAAGAAAAGAAGAAACAAATCAAAAGACAAAGACGGATAATGACAAATAGAACGAAATTAAAACTCATAGAACAATCGCACAAGCATAGTAATAAACCAAAAAATGACAGCACAAGCCAATGACACACGCACATAGACAAGCACGAATAAAACAAAGATAAAACTTATGGAACAAGCACACAAGAATAATAATAAACCAAACAATCATACAGTATATACAACCGACACAAAAACAGTAAACGTGAAAGACCTATTGTTTTAAAATGGAACACCATGGGTGCTCAATTAATCCCCTATTGTAAGCTGCAATGCATCTGCCGATGGTAGCATTGGGGTCAATTAAGCCGTATTTCTTATTAACCCAAGAATTACTTGCCCAAGGGGAGAGGCTGAGAAGATATTTAGCATACCGGTAATAAATTCGTCGGAGTTGCTTTTATTCCGTTGCCGAAAAGGTACGCCAAAAAGGTGCAAGGTATAAAAAATTTGGGAGCGCATACGAGTTACATAGTTTAGCTAGCAGCTGGCGATTAAAACGAAGTTTACTGGAAACTATGTCACCGTAGGCACTGGACGTCTGGCGCTGGAAATGGCGAATGAGAAGCTTTTTAGTTGCATTTCGAAAAAAAGCTTTTTAGTTCATTTCGAATTTAGGAGCAACCAATAATCCATTAAGATCAATATTAAATCCCTCGGGAACTGGGCCCGAGTTGAATAGTACAACTTTTGACTTTTCAGCGTTAAATATAAGATTTATTTTTGAATACTCTAGACTCAAAATGAAAAAAATTTTCGCAAACGCCAGTACCGTTCGGATGGGGTTAAAAACATCGTCCGCATAAGCAATAAGAGACACATATATCCCTTCTAAAATACAGGAAGAAACTGCTTGAGTGCGTCGAGAATACAGTTGTTAAACACAATTGGAGATGTAAGGGCGCCTTGCCGTACTCCGTGACGAACACGTATGGTTATCTTTGTAATTATTCCAAGAGGCAGATTAAAAATGATTGTTAAATGATTATACATCATAGGCAGCGCGCTAGCGCTGCCTAAGTAAAGAACGACGTGGGCCCCCCCCCCCGCCCATCAATCCCCCAAACACATCCAATCAAAATTTTGAGATAGCCAAATTGTTCAGCATAGTTGATTTCCAGATATAAAATACCTTTTTGAGGAGGACACTTCCCCACAACCCTCGGGGCAAGGGTTTTAAGTTATGCCCTGGGGCATACAAGGTTTTTATAGAAGGCTTTGTCGTAGAAACTTCAAAATAGGCTCATTCGATTGGAAATTCAAAGAGCTAGTGCACTTTTGAATAGTCGAAAGTGATTGGAGAGCAACTATCCCCTCCACCCATCATTCCCCCAAGCACATCCAATCAAAATTTTGAGATAGTCATTTTGTTCAGCGTAGTTGTTTTCCAGATAGAAAATATGTTTTTGAGGAGGACACCCCCCACAACCCTCGGTGCAAGGGTTTTAAGTTATTCCCTGGGGGCATATAAGTTTTTTATAGAAGGCTTTGTCATAGAAACTTCAAAACAGGCTCATTTGATTGGAAATTTAAAGGCCTAGTGCCCTTTTTAATAGTTGAAAGTGATTGGACGGTAACAAATCCTCCTTTCACGCCCACCTTTTCATAGGCAGCGTGCTAGCGCTGCCTAAGTAAAGAACGATGTGGGCACAATGTATTGTTTTTTGTTTTGTTTTCTCCGTACCCGGGCACTTCGTATCGAAGGAGTCGTCGTAGAAACTTCGAAAAGGGCTGATTCGATCGGAAATTGGAGTGGCTAGTGCCCTTTTTAATAGTCGAAAGTGATTTGAGGGAAACTAGCCCCTCCACCCATCATTCCCCCAAGCACATCCAATCAAAATTTTGAGATAGTCATTTTGTTCAGCGTAGTTGTTTTCCAGATAGAAAATATGTTTTTGAGGAGGACACCCCCCACAACCCTCGGTGCTAGGGTTTTAATTTATGGTCTGGGGGCATATAAAGTTTTTACAGAAGGCGTTGTCATAGAAACTTCAAAAACGGCTCATTTGATTGAAAATCCAAAGGGCTAGTGCCCTTTTTCATGGTTGAAAGTGATTGGACGGTAACTAACCCCCCTCTCACGCCCACCTTTTCATACGCAGCGCGCTAGCAATGCCTAAGTAAAGTACGATGTGGGCACAATGTATTGTTTTTTGTTTTTTTTTCTCCGTACCCGGGCACTTCGTATCGAAGGAGTCGTCGTAGAAACTTCGAAAAGGGCTGATTCGATTGGAAATTGGAGTGGCTAGTGCCCTTTTTAATAGTCGAAAGTGATTTGAGGGAAACTAGCCCCCCCCACGCCCATCATTCCCCCAAACACATCCAATCAAAATTTTGCGATAGCCATTTTGTTTAGCGTAATTGATTTCCCGATAGAAAACATGTTTTTGAGGAGGACACTCCCCCACAACCCTCAAGGCAAGGGTTTTAAATTATGCCCTGGGGGCATATAAGGTTTTTATAGAAGGCGTTGTCGTAGAAACTTGAAAACAGGCTCATTCGATTGGAAATTCAAAAGGCTAGTGCCATTTTAATAGTCGAAAGTGATTGGAGGGCAACAAGCCCCCCCCCCCCACGCCTAACATTCCCCCAAACACATCCAATAAAAATTTTGAGATAGCCATTTTGTTCAGCGTAGTTGATTTCCAAATAGAAAATATGTTTTTGAGGAGGACGCTCCCCCACAACCCTCAGGGCAAGGGTTTTAAGTTATGCTTTGGGGGTATATAAGGTGTTTATAGAAGGTGTTGCCGTAGAAACTACAAAAAAGGCTCATTCGATTGGAAATTTAATGGGTTAGTGCCCTTTTTAATAGTCGAAAGGGATTGGAGGGGAACTGCCCCCCCCCCCGACGCCCATCATTCCCCCAAACAAATCCAATCAAAATTTTGAGATAGCCATTTTGTTCAGCGTAACTGATTTCCAGATACAAAATATGTTTTTGAGGAGGTCACTCCCCCACAACTCTCAGGGCAAGGGTTTTAAGTTACGCCCTGGGGGCATATAAGATTTTTATAGAAGGCGTTGTCGTAGAAACTTCAAAACAGGCTCATTTGATTGGAAATTCAAAGGGATAGTACCCTTTTTAATAGTCGAAAGTGATTGAAGGGCAACTAGCCCCCCCACCCATCATTCCCCCAAACACATCCAATCCAAATTTTGAGATAGTCATTTTGTTCAGCGTAGTTGTTTACCAGATAGAAAATATGTTTTTGAGGAGGACACTCCCCCACAACCCTCAGGGCAAGGGTTTTAATTTATGCCCTGAGGACATATAAGGTTTTTATATAAGGCGTTGTCGTAGAAACTTCAAAAACGGCTCATTTGATTGGAAATTCAAAGGGCTAGTGCCCTTTTAGATAGTTGAAAGTGATTGGATGGTAACTAACCCCCCTCTCACGCCCACCTTTTCATAGGCAGCGCGCTAACGGTGCCTAAGTAAAGAACGATGTGGGCACAATGTATTGTTTTTTGTTTTTTTTTCTCCATACCCGGGCACTTCGTATCGAAGGAGTCGTCGTAGAAACTTCGAAAAGGGCTGATTCGATCGGAAATTGAAGTGGCTAGTGCCCTTTTTAATAGTCGAAAGTGATTGGAGGGCAACAAGCCCCCCCCCCCACCCATCATTCCCCCAAAGACATCCAATCAAAATTTTGAGATAACCATTTTGTTCAGCATAGTTGATTTCCAAATAGAAAATATGTTTTTGAGGAGGAGACTCCCCCACAACCCTCAGGGCAAGGGTTTTAAGTTATGCCCTGGGGGCATATAAGGTGTTTATAGAAGGTGTTGTCGTAGAAACTTCAAAACAGGCTCATTCGATTGGAAATTCAATGGGTTAGTGCCCTTTTTAATAGTCGAAAGGGATTGAAGGGCAACTAGCCCTCCCCCCACGCCCATCATTCCCCCAAACATATCCAATCAAAATTTTGATATAGCCATTTTGTTCAGAGTACCTGATTTCCAGATACAAAATATGTTTTTGAGGAGGTCACTCCCCCACAACTCTCAGGGCTAGGGTTTTAAGTTATGCCCTTGGGGCATATAAGGTTTTTATAGAAGGCGTTGTCGTAACAACTTTAAAACAGGCTCATTTGATTGGAAATTCAAAGGGATAGTACCCTTTTTAATAGTCGAAAGCGATTGAAGGGCAACTAGCCCCCCCCCTCCCCCAACGCCCATCATTCCCCCAAACACATCCCATCAAAATTTTGAGATAGCCATTTTATTCAGCGTAGTTTTTTTCCAGATAGAAATTACGTTTTTGAGAAGGATGCTCCCCCACAACCGTAAGGGCACGGGTTTTTAGTTATGCCCTGGGGGTATATAAGGTTTCTAAAGAAGGTGTTGTCGTAGAAACTTCAATAAAAGCTCATTAGACTGGAAATTCAAAGGGCTAGTGATCTTTTTAATAGTCGAAAGTGATTGGAGGGCAAATAGCCCCCCCCCCGCCCATCAGTCCGCCCAACATAACCAATCGAACTTTTGAGATACCCATTTTGTTAAGCTAAGTTTATTTCTATATAGGAAACATTTTTGAGGAGGACACTACGCTACAACCCTCAGGGCAAGGGCTATAATTTATGCCCTGGGGGTATAACTTAAAAGGTTTTTATTGAAATCTTTGTCATAGAAACTTGAAAAAGGGCTCAATGGTATCAAGTTTTCCATTTCAGGTCAACTAGAGGAGATATGAAACTAAATTAAACAGGACTATTTGTGTCTGGATTTTTAAAAGGGTGTATGTTGTTAAAAATTGCTGAAAATTTTTCTCCAGCATACAAATAGCAGGCCAAACTATAAAGTCTTAAAAAAACGAAATGATTTAAAGTATTATGTTGTTTTTTCCTAAAAAGACTATGTTAATATAAAACGAACAGAAATTCATTAAAAAAACCTTTTCCACAAAATAAGTTTTTCAAAGAAAAGTAAATACATTCATTAAACGAAAAATGAGCAAAAATAAAACCAAATAATCTACGAAGCGTGAAACTTCCACAAATCAGCACCGATAAATAAATGAAACTCAAAACGAACAGAAATTACAATAAATATCCGAGTCAAACTCAAAACGAGCAGAAATTAACATAAGTTGGGCGCAAAACCCCTAGGCCTTTCCAAGGCCAGAACAAAATTTGCACTTTACTCAAAAAATATAACTGTTTTTTCTTTTATAACTTTAATAAATCAAATAATATTAACATTTTGATTACTAAATATCAGTATATGTATATTAAACTGACAATGCACATTCATTTGCATTTTTTCAGCAAACTGCCAATTTTGTTCTGGCTTTGGGAAGCCCTAGGGGTTTTGTGCCCAACTTATGTTAATTTCTGCTCGTTTTGAGTTTGACTCGGTTATTTATTGTAATTTCTGTTCGTTTTGGGTTTCATTTATTTATCGATGCTGATTTGTGGATGTTTCACGCTTGGTAGATTTATCGAATCAAAAGCAGGACTGACATCATGGCTCCCTAGAATAAGTGGCTCTCCAGATTGTGGAATTCTCCAGAAGGGGGGGGGTCAGACATTTGTCTTGGAAACACCAATTTCTTGCAATAGATTTTCCAGGCGTCATCTATATTACATAGGTAAACATTGATGTAACATCTGGTCATGGAAACAGGGCATGCGCTTGAAACAGGGATGCAGTTTAAACAGGGGCTGTGCTTCAAACTAGGAATAGGGATGACTTTAAAATCCTATGGGAATCTTGCCACCTGTGTCAGGAAAACCCTATGGGAATCTTACCACCTGTGTCATGAAAATCGAGGCATCTTCCAGGAATTCAATGCTCGATAGAAAACAATACTTGCCCCGTCTGGGAAATGAGTCAAAATGGCGTCTGATATATCGGGAAATATTAGGCTAATAAAGGTTTTGAGAAGAACCTTAGATTTTTTAAAGAGAATGAAGGTTTCTAAATGGAAATGTAGGTTTTTTAATGGAAAAAAGAAAGTTCTTAAGGAAACTCATAGGGTAATGGAACCCTCTTAGGTTTTTAAATTGAAATGTAGGTTTTTTAATGGATAAAGAAGGTTTTTAGGGAAAATCATTGGGTATTGTAGGTTTTTAAATGGAGGTGTAGGTTTTCTAATGCTGAAGTAAGGTTCTTAAGGAAAAAATTAGGGTATTGTAGGTGTTTCTAATACTGAAGTAAGATTGCGTCATCCATATTACATTGCAATCGAGTGTAAGCATTCCCTAACACCTACATCTCTTACTTTCCTCTTTTCTAATACTGAAGCAAGATCGCGTCATTCGTATTACATAGTAACATGTGCACTGTCATTACATAAGATGTGCGCTATCATTACGTATAATTTGCGCTGCCATTAAGTTATTCCCAATAAATCCACGTACAATAGCATTACCCTCAATTTAAATTACTTAAAAAACCCCTGTTATCTAATACGTCACATACGATTGCGTCATCTTCGACTACATAGCAACCGAATGTAAACACTCCCTAACACCTACATCTCTTACTTTCCTCTTTTCTAATGCTGATTCAAGATTGCGTCATTCATATTATATAGGTAAACATTGGTATAACACCTGGTCACGGAAACAAGGCATGCGCTTAAAACAGGGCTGCGCTTGAAACCCTCCTGTAGGCCTTCAGGAACCAGGGCCTTCTAGAAATCCTATGGGAATCTGCTATGGGCCTCGTGGAAAGCAGAGAAGCCCTACTGCTAAAAGAGCACGCAAGAAACGGTATTATGAATTTATGTCACGAAATTAAGGCTTTTCATTCAGAAGACCTGAAGCAACTAAGCTCTCCAGGGGAAATAATTTCAACAACTACAATTTCAGCATCTTGTTCTTGAAGCTACGTGGTGTTACGACCAGGTATGCTTTCTCTCCCTTGGGTATAATGGATATGGATAAGAGTTCCTTGACCATGTGAAAAGAACACTCAAGATTGTAGCTGAGATAGGAATACGTCAAGTTGGAAGAGTCAAGTTGACAATTCTTGCCTGTGTTTCGAAATCTGGAAACACATTTCGACCAACACTAGTCTTCCCAAGGAAAAAGACAACAGCAAGGATGAGTTTAGGGACTCTACCTGATATTGTTGCTTGCGTTAATGATAGTGGCTGGGCCACAGCTTTTGTATTCATTGGCTTTCTTAATCCCTTTTTCGCCACTGCGCAGTCAAGTGATGAGAAGTACCAGCTACTTATTATGGAAAATCACAAATCTCACTTATCAGTTGAAGCCATCCAATTAGCAAAAGATAACCATGTGATCATGTTAATCTTGCCTCCACATACGCCACACAAACTGCAACCACTTGATCCTGGATTCTTCTACTCTCTGAGATCCCATTATAATAAAGATATTTCCAATTTCTCTGTATGAAATCCCACAATTTCTTGGCACTGCTTATCCCCTTTCGATCACCCCATCAAACATCACTGCAGATTTTCAAGCAACAGGTATTTGCCCATTTAATGACGATATTTTTGTCAATGACAACTTTTTGATATCGGCTGTAACTGACCGACCATTGAGTGAGCCTGCATCTGAGCTAAGAGATGAAGACATGACTTCCTCAAATCCCGAAGAAGGGGGAGGTTTCACTTCATTATCTCTGTTAAATAGCTGAGTTTTGTATCAAGAAGAAATAATAGGCTGTCCCAAGTTTGGTTACTACTTGTCCCATCTATAGTGCCCCATTTCATACTTTGGACAAAATGGGGGACTATGAAATTAATACCTTTCCTCAAAAACTAAATGAGCTCCCAGTTTTATGCCTTGGAGATAACTTTCTTAGTTAATGCAAAAGATGCTGAAAATTTTTTTTTTCCTTATCACAAAGCGTGAGGGAGTTGGAGGCAAACAAAAAAATATCCCAAGTATGGATTCTCTCCCCTGCATCTTATTCCACAAAAGGCCAGCTGAGTCCAACACAGAAGCACAAAGATATGTCAGTTCTTGATTATATTTACTTTAAGGCTCACAACTCCTTAAGAAACTTGCAGCAAGTAGGTTTGAATACTAATTCCAAAAGTTTCAAATGTTTAGACAGGTACACTGTAAAAAAAAAACCATTCCGAGCATTTTAAATAATGAACTTGGCACAAACCATTTCCCAATATCGGAATTTCAAAAAATTGTGCATATAGAGAAAGCATTCATTTGCTACAAATCTGATGAAATTCAAGGAAATATGTATTGAAGTAAAATTTCCACACGAAGTAAGATATGCTTATTCAAAACAAAAATAAAGAGTAAAAATTCTTGAAAAGCAAATCTATCTATAAAATAAAAATTTAACTATCCTAGTTTGCCTTCTACGACCGAAGTGCTTTCAGCGCTCAGCAATTGCTTTTAGTGTATTTTTTTTTTCTTTCCAACTGACTTTATAAGCCTATGTATAGGAGTCGCTATTTAAACTTGCGGGTTTCACGTGGCTCATTGGGTCAACTAATTGAACTCAATAAAAACTGGGCAAATATTAGGTGACCTGTAATTTTATTCATAAAGTAGATTCCATTAAGTCCACCTGAACTTTGGACTATGACAAGCTCCCAAAAGAGCTGGGGGCAATATCCTGACCTCCTCTTCCGTATTGAAAATTCTAGTGTGTTTGTGCCTGTTATCTGTTTTCAATAAGTCGCGAAAAGTACAAACTAGTGAATATATTGTCGCAATAAAAATTATTACAGGTATATACAAACTTTTTTTTCATTCTATCTTTGTCATATCATAAGAGTATCCATTTTTTTCTCTGATAAATTCAGCTTCATCGTCAAAGGCAACATTTACATGACTTTTGGGACCTGAATTAGGGTTCATCTTTCCTTCATCTTCATCATCTTTGGGAACCTAAAATCATGCTTGGTTCAATTAAAATCGGAGTATTAGTTGACACGATTTTGATAGAATCAGTTAAGTTACTTTTCAGATACCTATCTCTTTGACATTACCGTAACTTCGATACAAAACTCAATGCAAGGAAACATTCCTTTAACCATTGATGAATAACTGAACACTGCTGTGATAGGGAGCCACAAACAAAGGTAGCAAAACTATCACTGGGTGACAGCATATTAGATGACTTATAAATAAGGTAAATCCTTGGGTCCCTCATTAGAAATGTTTTTGGATCTCTTTTGGTAGGACCTGTTAATTAGATACTAGATCGTTTTTTTTTGTTAAATCTAGAAGTTATTGTCTGTTGCAAAACCATCTCCCAAAAACCTCTGCTCTGCTACGGTATGCATGCTGCATCTGGCCCAAGATTTAGTACGCTCGTCACTTTTCAGTCAGGGTTGCCACTCCTAGTGATTTATCACTATTTCTAGTTGTTTTTAATATTGTATAAACAAAAACTATCATTTTAATCAGCACATGAATCTGTAGACTATTTAAAAAAAAGTAACTAAATCAACCAAATAATAACTAAAATCTAGTTTTTTTTCACCAGGTGGCAACCCTGCTTTCAGCTGTGACATGACAGCCTCACATAAATCAACTCAAGCATTTACTAAGCTTATTAGAAATTATGTCAGTCCAATGGAATATTCTTGCAAAAGCATCATGTCCCTTGAAAAGCGCTTGCTATGGTAACTATGTTAGCATTCCTCAAATACATGCTTAAGCGTTTTCTCTGATAAGACTAACGAAGTGTCACTATGATATCTTGAACAACTCAAATAGAATGAGCGTAACAACCTCAAAACTTATAATGATCACCTCAATAAGGAAACTTTTAATCAGTGCGCTATTTCTTCATTGATCAATTAAGCAGCAGAATACAATCTCTCATTTTCTAGCGATCAGTAGTTATGTGAAAGGTAATCCCAGAAGAAATAATTTCTAGAAGGACCCTTGGCTTCCTTGGAAACGAGTCTCAAGTATCTTATAAAGAAAGAAAGATAATCACTGTGATTAATAACAAACACATGGGAGGTGCTATTGAACTTACTTTACAAAGTGTTATTAGAAATTTTGCAAAATTGCTGGTGGCTAAACATAGGGAGTTTGGGAAAATAGAATTACCGACTTATAAAATAAAGCATAATACAAGAAAGAAGGAGGGGGTTTCCATTTATCGTACACGGGAAAACTAGTATTTCAAAGGTTATGTGTTTTCTAAAACTTGTTAACTTTAGAAAAGTTTTATATAGATTTTTATTAAAATCTTGGTGATCTTATTTATAACCATGGAGAGTGTAATCATAATAAGAATTTCAAACATCAGGAGGAAAAAGCTGTGATTTTCTGATGAATTATTTAACACATTTTTATTTTTAATTGTTCATTACAATTTGGAATTCAAATAGGCCTATACATTAAAACTAATTGTTTACCTTCTATGTAAATTTTCTCCAATATTTCTTTGTAGACTTGATCAAATGGGCTCATGAATATATTTTTTTTTAATATCTGAACTTGAATCTGTAATTGACCCCTTTATTAGATTCTGTTTCACTAGCTTTTAGCAGGCTATGAGCTAAGTAGGGGGACGTAAGGATGATTTTACTCCTGGGAGAAGGAGGGGGGTTAGGGAGAGAAGCGAAACTTCAAAAAAGGGGTAAAATTACGGAATTACATAAGAAATAAGACAAATCGTAAAAATATGTAAATTTCACGAGGCTTACGGGCCTGAATATCCCCCCCCCCCCCTATGTACTTACCGTCGAATTCTAATGCTCTGTGCACATTATTTCCTGTTAATAAAAATATATTGGTTTTCCAGGGGGTTTTCCAAGGTACCTGATTTAGCAAGTTTTACCTCCATTTTAAGGTATACTTGCATTCCCAGAGTACCAGAATTTCGTACCAGAGTACCAGGTATACCAGAATTCCCAGAGTACCCAGAGTACCAGAAACAAGAAAGAATCTGGCATTGAATATCAAGTTGTGCATAGAACCTCAGTGAATTTTATGTGCATATACAGACAATTTGGGGCTCATTCGTTATATGAATGCCGAGTTAAATATATGCACTTAAGTATAAAAAAAAAAAAAAAAAAAAAAAAAAAAAAAAAAAAATCGGTGCAGATTGTATACAGACTACATCACATTGGGACAAAAGCTTTTTAATTAGAGAGCTACTTCCCCGAATTTATATCCCAAAGTGAGCCGACCCTGTAAATCAGGACTGATTTCAGTTTGATTGCAATTCCTATCGTCTTCAAACAAAATCATCTGCTATGACAAAGATCAGATTGGTGCCAATTAGAAGTGCAAATCAACTTTATACATAAAATTTGTTTAACAGTATGGTTCTATAGAAAAAGAAATTCTTAATTCAGTAGCAGCACAAGGCACAGGAGTGTCACTCCATATGAGCAGTTGCATTAGACTTTCTGGCATGTATGATTAGGGATAAGGAATTAAAATCGAAAAAAAACGACAAAAGCAATGTGCATCTTCAACAGCACAATGAATATGCAAATAACGAAAAGTTTTAAACATTCCCAGCTCAAGACAACCTTAAAATTATTCCATGTCGCAAATTACCATAGTTAAAGTTTACTTACATATTCATCACCGACGTTGAATCTTAAGAACTCTTTCCATTTTTTAGGGAAGCAGCAGTAAAGTTTCTTATAAACAGGACAAATGAGCTCCGGATTTAGTTTCTTAGGATCTTGAGCACCTGTTAAAAAACTCACTATGATTCCAACAATTATTACTGTAAAACAGCCGATAGTTGAATACCACATATAGCTCACTTTGTACAGACCAAGAGTGTCGCTCCTGAAATATAAATACTTTTTCACCAAATGAAAGTTTAAGTAGGCATAGAGGCGGGAACATTTGATTCTAATAGAAGAGTGGGCATCTCAAAGAGTAATTCATCCAGGACGGGGTGAAGAACAGGGAATAGTACATTGTCAGGCAATAATGTCTTTATTTTTAAGTAGCAACTTCACATCAGCCCATAAGAACGAATCTATCTCATATCATAACATCAATCTTATATCTGAAGCTTATAACATTTGTCGAGAATGAAAAAATAACTCATTTACCAATGTACAGCTCCGATGTTAAAAACTCACATTTATCTTATTGCTTCGATACAATTAGTTGGGCTGAAAAAAAATGTTTTATAAGAAAATTGTTATAAAAACATTTATAAAAGTTTAAATGTTTTTACTTTTATAGCTTTAATAAATCAAATAATATTAACATTTTGATTACTAAACATCAGTATATGTATATTAAACTTACAATGCACATTCATTTGTATTTTTTTTCAGTAAAGTGCAAATTTTGTTCTGGCCATGGGAAGACTTAGTTTTGAGCCCAACTTATGCTAATTTCTGATCGTTTTGAGTTTGACTCGGTTATTTATTGTAATCTCTGTTCGTTTTGGGTTTCATTTATTTATCTATGCTGATTTGTGGTAGTTTCAGGCTTGGTAGATTATTTGATTTTATTTTTGCTCATTTTTTGCTTAATGGAGTTCTTTACTTTTTTTTTTGAAAAACTTATTTTGTGGAAAAAGTTTTTTTTTAATTAATTTCTGCTCGTTTTATATTGACATAGTCTTTCAGGGAAAAAGAAAATAATACTTTAAATCTTTTCGTTTTTTTTAAGACATTATAGTTTGGCTTGCTATTTGTATGCTGGAGAAAAATTTTCAGCAATTTTTAATAACATACACCTTTTTAAAAATCTGGACACAGATAACAGTGTTTAATTTAGTTTCATACCTCCTCTAGTTGACCTTAAATGGAAAACTTGATACCATTCGCAAAAAAAATCTGTTTACTTTCTTTGATAGCTTGGATACACTTACACTATTTTGATTTGGTTAAATTTTAAGAACAGAAGTAGCCCCGAAAATTTGAACATAATACCCTCAGTCGTTCTTGGGATACTGCTGAGATGCCTTATTTGGAATTAGCATTATCACTGTGCATTTTGATTTAATCTTAAGGCAACATTTAGTTTTTAAACAAAATGAGCAAAGAAGAGGGTGGGAGTAGGAAGGGGACTAATTGCCCTCCAATTTCTTTCGTCCATTAAAAAGGGCATCAGTCCTTTCTATTTTCATTCGAATAAGATCTTTTAGAAGTTCCCACGACAACTCCTTCGATACGAAGTGCCCTGTTCTAAACAACAACAACAACAAAAATAATATATTATACCCACATCGATCTTTACTATAAGAATGTCAAGCCTTCCAATCACTTTCGAATAATAAAAAGGGCACTAGGCCTTTCGATTTCCAATCAAATGAGCCCTTTTTGAAACGGCAACGCTTTCTATAAACACGTTATATGCCCCCAGGTCATAAATTACAACCCTTACCCTAAGGGCTGTTAGGGTGGTTGTTCAAGTTCAAGTTCAATCATTTTATTATTATCATATACATGTATATAATTGACATAGGCCCATGGGGAGACAAGCTCGAAAAACTAGGCCTAGACAAAGATACAATAAAAAATTACGCTACAATACAAAGATAATTACGACGGCAAAGATACAATAATACAACAATAATATGAAAGTAGCAGCTAGCCCAGGATCCAAATATAAATATAAATATATATATATATATATATATAAAAAAGAGAGATCAATATTATTAAATATAAATTCATACTAAAAGATAGCCGAGAGGCCCACATTCACATAGAACAACAATCCAAATAAATAACTTAATCATATTAAAAAGACACTTAATTAAAAATAATCCTGAACTAAATGAAATTTAAGATTCCTTTTTATTAAATGGATAGAAGAAAATTTATAAATAAAATCCTTGTGAGCATCCCAGCACCGGGCTATTGACACGAATGGGGCAAATTTAGATCTCTCAGTACTATACATGTCAATGTAGATACTTTTTTTTGTCGCGTGTTATAACGATGTAAATCTTGTGATTGGGAGAACAAATTTTGATTGAGGTAATATGGCGGTAATTTCTTAATATCATAATTAAATTTGAAAATAATTGCTCCAAAAGTAAATTGTTGAGAAACTGGAAGTATATCTAAATAAGTATATAAAAATGCTGTAGAAGACTTATTTGGAAGTGAAACAGGGGATGAAATAAAAAGTTTGAGGATTCTTACTGCTTTATTTTGTAAAATCTGTGTTGGTTTAATATGGCTTTTAAATGTAGATAAATATACTAGAGAACAATAATTAATATTAGACTGAATCAGAGCAAAATAAATGCTTCGTAAAGCAGAGTAGGGCAAAGAATGCTTCAACCTCCGCATTAAACCAACATACCTTGAAATCTTTAAGCGCATATTTTGAATGTGTGTTTTAAAAGATAATCTTTCATCAATCATAAGTCCAAGGTACTTTATCACATTCACCCGAGATATTGATAATAGATACTTTGAAGAAGTAACTCGCGTAATACGAGGGCATATATTTGACTTCCTGCCGTAAATTATGAAATTAGTTTTTGATAAATTCAAAGCAATAAAATTTGCAGAACACCATTCAAGAACATTAGAAAATGCAGTATCAAGTTTTGCCTCCAACTCCTCGTCATTCCTTTCAGAAATTGAAACTGCCATGTCATCAGCAAAATGCGTGCTGAGACATGGGATTGCCAAAGCATGGTGATGATAATTTATATAAATTAGAAAAAGCAGAGGACCTGGGACAGAGCCCTGAGGTACCCCAACCCTGGAGGACTGAGGAACAGGCGAAGAGAGAAAATTACCTCCATCTATTCGTTGCTTTCTCCTATCAAGATAAGATTTAAATAGAACCAACGCCAGTCCGCGCACACCACAATTATCCAATTTACGAAAAAGAATACAATGGGATATTGTATCGAATGCTTTTTTAAAATCCAAGTATATTGTTGCTGGAATTTCACCTCTATCTAAGCATTCATGAATATATTGGATGAGAGCAATGATAGCGTGCTCAATATTGTGTCCAGACCTAAAACCAAACTGGGAATTTGTGAAAAAATTAAACGATTTAAGAAAGTCATAGATCCTCTTATAAATTGCCTCCTCAAATATTTTAGAAAATGCTGACAAAATAGAGATAGGGCGGTAATTTGATGGGTTTTCAAGAGAGTCACCATTGCGAAGCGGAAGTATCCTTGCTTCTTTAAAAGCAGACGGGAAAACTCCAGTCTGAAATGAAAGATTGATTAAATGCTGCAATGGCAAAATTACTGCAGACAATATTTCTTTAAAAATAATAGAACTAGACCCGTCAATTCCCGCTGAATTACCTGGATTTATATCATACACTATTTTTCTTATTTCAGACCGAGAAATAGACGCAACAAAAATTGAATCACTTTGAGGAGATGGAAGGTATGAAGAAAAATGTTTATTACTGCGTGAATCAAACTGGTTCATTACTGATGAAACAATTTTCTCTTCTATACTAGCGAAATATGTATTCAAAACATCAGCCACTTTCTCCAATTTGTTAGAAGTCGATCCATTTTCCAAACTAATAACTTCAGGCAACTTAGAATTCCTTTGTTTTTTAATAATAGAATTAATTAAAGACCACGTTTTGCGAGGAGAATTTTGAGCTTCTTCGAAAGACTCTTTATAATACCTATCCTCTAAGATAGTCATCCTCTAAGACTTAATTTCCAGAACTATCAACTACGTTAAACAAAATGGCTATCTCAAAATTTTGATTGGATGTGTTTGAGGTAATGGTGAGCGTGAGAGGAGCGTTAATCACTCTCCAATCACTTTCGACTATTAAAAATGGCGCTAGCCATTTCAATTTCCAATCAAATGAGCCCTTTTTGAAGTTTCTAAGACAACACTTTCAATAAAAAATCTTATATGCGCCCTGGGTATAACTTACAACCCTTGCCCTGAGGGCTGAGGGGGTGTCATTCTCAAAGACTTAATTTCCGAAACTTTCTACTACTTTGAACAAAAATGGCTATCTGAAAAATTTGATGCGACGTGTTTGGATGACTGCTGGGCGTGAGAGGGCGAGTTGGTTACCCTCCAAGCATTTTCAACTATTAAAAAGGACACTAGCCCTCTCAATTTCCAATTGGATGAGCCGTTTTGAGGTTTTACGAAATCTCTACCAATAAAAATGTTATATGCACCCAAGGAATAACTTACAACCTTTACCCTGGGGGGTCTGTCATCCTTAAATACATAATTTACAGAACTTTCGACTACGTTGAACAAAATGACTATCTCTAAACTGTGATTGAATGTTTTTGGGGAGATAATGGGCGTGAGAGGGGGGGTTAATTACTCTCCACTCACTTTCGACTATTAAAAATGGCAATTTCAATTTCCAATCACATGAGCCCGTTTTGACAGCAACTTTCTACAGCAACTTTCTATAAAAACCTTATATGCCCGCAGGGCATAACTTACAACCCTTGCACTGAGGGCTTTGAGGGGGTTATCAGAGGCAACGCTGTAGCGTTGCCTATAGTAAAGGCCATATGGCTCCAATGTTTTATTGTTTGTTATTATCATTTTTTTCCCAGGGGCACTTCATATGGAAGGGGTCGTCGTAGAAACTTCAAAGGGGGCTCATTCAATTGGGAATCGAGAGTTCTAGTGCCCTTTTTAATAGTCAAAAGTGATTACAGGTCAAATAGCCCCCCCCCCCCACGCCCATCGTTCCCCCAAACACATCCAATCAAAATTTCCGGATAGCCATTTTGTTCAGCGTAGTTGATTTCGAGATGGAATATGTATTTTTGAGGAAGACACTCCCCCACAACCCTCAGGGCAAGGGTTTTAAGTTATGCCCTGGGGTCATATAAGGTTTTTTTTTTATAGAAGTTGTTATCGTAGAAACTTCAAAACAGGCTCATTCGATTGGAAATTCAAAGGGCTATTACCCTTTTTAACAGTCGAAAGTTATTGGAGGGCAACTATGCCCCCCACCCATCCCCCACAACCCTCAAGGCAAGGGTTGTAATTTATACCCTGGGGCCATATAAGGTTTTTATAGAAGGAGGTGTCGTAGAAACTTCAAAAAAGGCTCATTCGATTGGAAATTCAAAAGGCTACTGCTCTTTTTAATAGTCGAAAGTGATTTGAGGGCAACTAACCTCTCACGCCCACCTTTTCGCCAAATACATCCAATCAAAATTTTGAGACAGTCATTTTATTAGACGTAGTTTTAAGTTCTGGAATTTAGGTCTTTGAGGATGACAACTCCCCCACAGCCCTCAAGGCAAGGGTTGTAATTTATGCCCTGTGGGCATATAAGGTTTTTTATAGACAACGTTGTGGTAAAAACTTCAGAAAGGGCTCATTCAATTAGAAATTCATATGACTAGTTTCATTTTTAATAGTTGAATGCGATTCTAAGGCAACTGACACCCCTTCCATGCCCACCATTTCCCCAAACTCATCAAATAAAAATTTTGATATAGCTATTTTGTTCAACGTAGTTGAAAGTTCTAGAAATTATATGTTTGATCAGGACATTCCCCCCCACAGTCCTCAGGGGCAATGGTTATAACTAAAGCCCTAATGGTTCGTTTGATTCTTGGGGATGGGTTGTTTGCAAGAACTTTAAAAATGACTCATTTCAATAGGAATAGAAAGTTCTAGACAACTTTTTAAGAACCGAGATCGATCGGGGGTAACTCGCTCCCCCCCCCTTAAACTCCTTTTTCCCAAATGCATCCAATAAAAATTTTAAGGTAGCTATTTTGTTGAAAATAGTTCAAAGATCATACAACAAAAATTCCGGTGTTGACACAACCCACCAGGGCCCGGGGATAGGCGTTGCAAGTTGTGCCCTGGGGGCATATATGGGTCATATGGAAGGGATGCTCGTATTAACCTCAAAGAGGGATTATTTCAGTGGAAATTGAAAGTTCTAGTTCACTTTTTAAGAGTCAAAAGAGATTGGAGGGCACCTGCCCCCCTCCTCCGCGCCCTTTTTCCTCAAACCCATAGGATAAGAACTTTGATATAGATTTTTTTTAAAATAGTTCAAAGACCTCACCCTCCCCCCTGTCCTACTGTCTACGCTAAAGATTTCTTTTTTATGCCAACTACGCTGCCCTTTAATTAGCTAAAGTTTTGTATAGGAAGAAAGTTCAAAAGTTTCAAGAAATTTCGAAAGGACGTTAAGACACATCACAATAAACTAATAAGAACTAGATAAAGAATTTTCTATCCAATTACTCCCGGAAATTCTCTCAAACTAAAAATGCTAAAATACTTAAAATTACAGACATGCTTATAATCAGGTTAAAATACATACTTTGCGATAAATGCTAAATTATTGTAACACAAAAAATTCGAAAAACAGTCTTATCAAAACGATCCTGTTCTTTCTGCATCAACAAATGAAATAACCTAACTACTGTCTTTTGAAGCTATTTTTTCGATCCATTCATTGTTGCGTGAAAAAATCATGTTTGATTTATCAGAGGCATGTAATTAAGTTGTTTATAGCAAAGGCCATAAGGCTTCAATGTTTTATTATTATTAATTGAAAAAAACCTTGCATAAAAAAAAGTTTTCTAAGAAAAGTAAAGAGCCATATTGAACTCAGAACCAACAGAAACTAATTCCTATTATAGTTAAAACTCAAAAAGACCAGAAATTACTGTTAAAGAATAAACGAAACCCAAAACGAGCAGAAATCAAAATTAACTGTCTTACAAACATAAAAATTACCGGTGCAAACATAAATGAATGAATAAATTTTATAACCTTCAATATTTTTTTTATTATTTTCTCCCCAGAGGTGCTTTATATGCAAGGGTTAAAAATACCATTTTGTAAAAAATAGTTGAAAGGTTAAATAACAAGACTCTGGTGTCAACAAACCCCCAGGGCCCAGGGGCAGGAAGGAATTCTCATATAAACTTCAGAGAGGGCTCATTTGATTGGAAATTGGAAGTTCTAGTCCAGCTTTTACTAATTAATCATAAGTTATACCGGGGAGGCATATATAGCTGTTTTGGAAGGAATTCTCGTATAAACTTCAGAAAGGGCTCCTTTGATTGGAAATTGGAAGTTCTAGCTCAGTTTTTGAGAGTCAAAAGTGATCTAAGGGCAACTAGCCCCTGTCTCACGCCCTTTTCCCCCCAAATGCATCAGATAAAAATTTTGAGGTAACAATTTTGTAAAAAAAAAATCAAGGGTCAGATAACAAAAACTCCGGGGTCGACACATGTTGTACAAACATAATATTTGCAATATTGTCCTTTTCATAACTAATTAATCATTTGAAAAAAAATAAGTTATTTAATATCAATGAATCAATAAAAATGTAGAGCATTGACCTATGGCAATCTGTTCAGAAAATATTTAAAAAGTAGTCGATGAAAAACATTCACGCCAAACCTTATTTCGATTCAGACGGATGGATAAACCCATCCGATAAAAATATGAGGTGACCATTTTGTTAAAAATAGTTCAGCCATCAGATATTAAAAGTCCAGGGTCGACACAACCCCCCAGGGCCCAGAGATAGGCGTTGTAAGTTATACTCTGGGGATATATATGGTTCTTATAGTAGGGATATTCGTATTAACTTCAGAGAGGGCTCATTTGATTGAAAATAGAAATTTCTAGTTCACTTTTAAAGAGTCAAAAGAGGCCGAAGCTTAATTAGTCCCCACACGCTCTTTTTCCCCAAACCCATCCGATGAAAATTTTGAGATAGCAATTTTGTTAAAAATAGTCCAAACATTAGATAATTAAAACTCCGAGGTTGAAACAAACCCATTTTTTCACTTTGATGTTTTTACTTTGATACCAGTTTTGATACTTTGATGAATATTTGATTATTTTTTTAAGTTTGATTTTGAAATAAGGAATTTTTGAAAAACTTGATTTTTTTTGCAATCAAAAACGAACAAAAATTAATTAAAAAAAAACTTTCTGAAAAATAAGTTTCTGAAAAAAATAGGTGTGGGGGGGGGGTAGTTGCCCTCCAATCACTTTCGACTATTAAAAAGGGCACTAGCCCTTTGAATTTCCAATCGAATGAGTGTCCTCCTAAAAAACATATTTTCTATTTGAAAATCAACTACGCTTAACAAAATTGATATCTCAAAATTTTGATTGGGTGTGTTTGGGGGAATGATGGGCGTGGGGGGGGGGGCTAGGTGCCCTCAAATAACTTTAAACTATTTAAAAGGGCACTAGCCCTTTGAATTTCCAATCGAATGAGCCTGTTTTGAAGTTTCTACGACGACCCCTTCCATGTGAAGTGCCCTGCTCTAAAGTAAAAAAATAATATATGGTACATTGTGCCAACATTGTTCTTATATGCCCTCAGGGCATAACTTAAAACCCTTGCCCCGAGGGTTTTGGGGTATTTTCCTCCTCAAAAAGATATTTTCTATCTGTAAATCAACTACGCTGAACAAAATGGCTATCTCAAAATTTTGATTAGATATTTTTGGGGGAACGATGGGCTTGGGGGGGGGCTAGTTACCCTCCAATAAATTTCGAATATTAAAAAGGGCACTAGCCACCCCAATTTCCAATCGAATGAGCCCTTTTCGAAATTTCTATGACAACTCCTTCGATGTTGTGGCCACATCGTTTTTTACTTAGGCAGCGCTAGCGCGCTGCCTATGATAATTAAAACGTTAACTAATCACTATTTCTTTTTAAGAATAGTTTTTTATTTATTAATAAAAATAATATATAATAAATAATAGTTATTAATTAAAAAACTTTTTCTACAAAATAAGTTTTTCAAACAAAAGTAAAGAACTCCATTAAACCAAAAATGAACAAAAATAGAATCAAATAATCTACCAAGCATACAACTACCACAAATCAGTATCAATAAATAAACCAAAAACGAACAGAAATTAAAAAAAGTTGCCCTCAAATCACTTTAGACTATTAAAAAGGGCACTAGCCCTTTGAATTTCCGATCAAATGAGCTTGTTTTTAGGTTTCTACGACAACGCCATAAATAAAAACCTTATATGCCCCCAGGGCATAACTTAAAAACATTGCCCTGAGGGTTTTGGGGGAGTGTCCTCCTCAAAAACACATTTTTTATCTGGAAATCAACTACGTAGAACAAAATGGCTATCTCAAAATTTTGATTGGATGTGTTTGGGGGAATGATTGGCGTGTGGGAGGGGGGGGGCTAGTTGCCCTCCAATCCCTTTCGACTATTAAAAATAGTGCCCTAGAAATCTCGATTTCCAATCGAATGAGCCCCTTTTGAAGTCCCTACGACGACCCCTTCCATATGAAGTGCCCTGCTCTAAAGTAAAAAAAAATATATGGTACATTGTGCCAACATTGTTCTTATGCCCTCAGGGTATAACTTAAAACCCTTATCCCGAGGATTGTGGGGGATTGTCCTCCTCAAAAAGATATTTTCTATCTGGAAATCAACTACGCTGAACAAAATGGCTATCTCAAAATTTCATTGAATGTGTTTGGGGGAATGATGGGCGTGGGGGGGCTAGTTGCCCTCCAATCACTCGACTATTAAAAAGGGCCCCAATTTCCAATCGAATGAGCCCTTTTCGAAGTTTCTACGACAACTCCTTCGATACGAAGTGCCTGCCGAAGAAAAAAAAACACATTGTGGCCACATCGTTCTTTACTTAGGCAGCGCTAGCGCTCTGCCTATGATAATTAAAACATTAACTAATCACTATTTCTTTTCAAGAATAGTCTTTATTTATTAATAAAAATAATATATAATAAATAATAGTTATTAATTAAAAAACTTTTTCTACAAAATAATTTTTTCAAAAAAAATAAAGAGCTTCATTAACCCAAAAATGAACAAAAAATAGAATCAAATAATTTACTAAGCATACAACTCCCAGAAATCAGTATCAATAAATAAAGGAAATCCAAAACGAACAGAAATTGAGATAAATAAAAGAGTCAAACTCAAAACGAGCAGAAATTAATATGAGTAGGTATCAAAACACCCATACTTTCTAAAAGCCAGAATATAATTTGCACTTTACTGAAAAAAATTCAAATGAATGTGCATTGTCAGTTTAATTTACACATTCTTAAAGTTATAAAAGGGAAAACATTTAAAAGAATTTTTTCAATAAAGTACAAATTATATTCTGGCTTTTAGAAAGCATAGGGGTTTTGAACCTTACTCATATTAATTTCTGCTCGTTTCGAGTTTGACTCTGTTATTTATTTTAATTTCTGCTCGTTTTGCGTCTCATTTATTTATTGATAATAATTTGTGGAAGTTGTATGCTTGATAGATTATTTGATTCTATTTTTATTCATTTTTGGTTTAATCGAGTTCTTTACTTTTTTTTGGAAAAACTTATTTTGTAATTTTTTTTTAATTAATTAATGTTCTTTTTATATTGATACAGTCTTTTTCAGGGAAAACAAAATTAATAGTTTGAATCTTTCCAGTTTTCCCTTAAGAATTTGTAGTTTGTCCTGCTATTTATATGCTGGAGAAACTTTTTCAGCAATTTTTAACGACATGAACTCTTTTGAAAATTATGAAACAAATAGTAGTGTTTAATTTAGTCATGTATATCATCTAGTTGACCTGATAAATAAAAGTTAATACCATTTCCAAAAAATGATGTTTATGCTCTTTCACAGCCTGGATACAATTACATTCTTTTGATCTAGTAAATTTTTAAGAGCAGAAGTAGTAATAGAAGTAGCCCCGAAAATTTGAACTTTATACCCTCAGTTGTTCTTGATATATTGCTGAGATGTCTTATTGGCAACCAGCACACAAACAGTGAGTTTGATTTAATTTTAAAGCAACATTTAGTTTTTAAGCATAATGGGCAAATTAAATGACTGTGAGGGGGGGGGGTGAGCTACCCAGGGGCGTCATTTGGGGGTGGTAACGGGGGAGGGGCAGTGCCCCCTCCCCCTGAACGAAATGGCTGAACGAAATGGCTGTCTTAAAATTTTGATTGGAAGTGTCTGGAAAATTATGAGCTAAAGAGGAGGGCCGATTGCCCTCCAATCATTTTTTGATTCTTAAGATGGCACTAGTACTTTTAATTTTCAATCAAATTAGCTTCTTTAAAATATCAATGGTATTATTAGCTATGATGGAGCCTCGCTGTCTGTGTCCTTATATGTCCTATAGTGCTTATATGCCCTTTTAATACCTGCATACATATAGGTTTAAATGAATGCACACAGTGCATTTTGGCTAGCTCAAAATCTACAACCTATGAAGGTATGAAGGTGAAATTTTCGGAGAATATTTCTGTTGTACGGATGACAACCTGCCATCCGTATGCAGGTTGTCAAAAGGGTATTTTAGCAACATCTTAGGAACAGTTTCGTGTGTGAAATTAAAACTTACAACGCTTGTTGTGGGGGATGTTGAACTAACCAAAAGACAATATTTGCATCATAATATTATTGCTTCTACTCCTACAACTAGTGCTATAATTACTATTACTGCTGCTGCTACTGCTGCTATTAAAGCTAAGGCTACTACTATTAACTGTACTCCTACTGCTACTACTATACTCAGTGATGCTACTACTACAACTAATAAACATAAGGGTATTAAGGCGAAAATTTTGGGCAATATTGTAACTGTATTGAAATAAATTGAAACGCACTATGGCCATATAGGTTGTCAAGAGGACGTATAAGCAATGCTTCAGGACCGGTTGATGGTATTAAGTTAAAAATTTCATCATGTAGTGAAGGGGATGTTGAAAAAAAAGGTGCTATTTGCATTCTGATACTAATACTACTACTGCTACTACAACTATGGCTACGCACCGTTACTGAAACTTTCAACAATGCTGGAGAACTGATATCTCAAAACTTGGTTTAGATATTTGCTATGGGAAATTATGGGCGTGGGGGGGGGAGTTTTCTCTCAGATCACTTTGACTCTTAAAAAGGGCTCTATAACTTCCAATTTAAAATCAAATGAGACTCATCAGAATTTAATAAGACCACTAATTCCTTAAGAACCTTATATGCACCCAGGGCATAACTTAAATCCCTTGCCTCAGGGCTCTGGGGGGTTGTGGCAACCCTGGAAGTATTGCTATATGTTTTTCGGCCTATATATAACCCAAATTACCATTGCACAATTTCAATCAGACGCACTTAGTGAAGGGATGAATAATTGGATGGGGCGGGGGTGCTACTTGACCTCCATCACCATTGACTCTTAAAAGGGAACTAGAACTTCCAATTTCAACCAAATGATCCACCTTTAAAAGCTTATATAACCATCTCTTCCATAAGAGCCTTAAATGCCCCAGGGCATAACTTACAACCCTCGTCCTCGGGCTCAGGTGGTTTGCATCAGCCTCAAAAGCCTTGTTATATGATATTTAGACTATTTTAAATAAAAGAACTTTCTCAAAATATCTATTGAAGACATCTCAGGAAAAAAAAACGTGTTTGTGTGTGTGTGTGTTGGGGGGAGGGGGGGGGTATCTGCGCTCTGATCACTTTGATTCAAAAAAGGCAATAGAACTTATAATTACCCATCCAATGAGTCCCCTCCAAAGCATATACGACCACCCGTTTTATAAGAACCTTATATGGTTATGCCCAAGGGCATAACTTACAACCCTATCCCTGACAGCTGTGGGGGGGGGGGGTATTCATCACAGATGTAATTTCCAAAGCGTTCAACTACGATAAATAAAGTTGTTATCTACAGATTGTTATTGTAGGTGTTGAGGTAAACTCTGAGCATGGAGGGAGGGGGCTATTTGCTCTCAAATCACTTTGACTCTTAAAAAGGGCACTATAAATTCCAACTTCAAATAAGTCAAGCCCCATTTGATCTTTATCCGACCGCCCTTGCAATAACAATCTTATAAGCCCTCATAAAAAAATTTACAACCCTATACCCAGGGCGCTGGGGGGGGGGGGGTTGTGTCATCCCTAGAGACATTATTATATGTTCTTTGGACGATTTTGAAAAAAATCACAATCCCTTAATTTTAATCACATGCGTTTGGTGAAAAGAGGGGTTGTAGAAGAGGGAGGGGGGGTAAATGCCATCCATTTCTTTTGACGTTTAAAAAGGAACTAGAACTTCTCATTTTCAACCAAATGAGCCTCTTCTAAAGTTAAACAGCCATCCCTTCCATAAAAACCTTAAATACCCCTGGGGCAGAAATTACAACCCTTGCCCCTAATCTCTGGGGTTTGTTTCACCCCAAAAGCCTTTTTATATGATATTTAGATTATTTTTAATAGAATGGCAATCTCAAAATTTCTATTAGATGCAGTTTGAGACAATACAACGTGCTTGTGTGTTTGTGGGAGGGGGGGCGGTAGCTGTTCTCCGATCACTTTGACTTAAAAAGAGGACTAGAGCGTCTGATTACCAATCCAATGAGCCCCCTTCAAATTTCATATGACCATGCTTTCTATAAAAACCTTATATGCCCCCAGGGCTAAACTTAAAACCCTTGCCCTGAGGGCTGGAGGGATATGTTATCCTCAAAGACATAATTTCCAGACCTTTCAAATACGTTGAACAAAATGGCTATAACATAGTTTTGGTTGAAAGTGTTTGGGGAAATGATGGGTGTGGGGGGGGGATTTGCCCTCTGATCACTTTCGACTAATAAAAAGGCACTAGTCCTCTCAATTTCCAATCAAATGAGGCCTTTTTGAAGCTTCTACGACAAAACTTTCTATAAAAACCTTATATGTCCCAATGGCATAACTTACGAGCCTTGTCCTGAGGGCTATGGGGGGGGGGTTGTTATCCTCAAATACATAATTTCCAGACCTTTCAACTACGTTGAACAAAATGGCCATATCAAAATGTTGATCTGAAATGTTTGGGGAAATGATGGGCGTGGGGGGGGGGGAATTTTTCCTCCGATTACTTTTGACTATTAAAAACGGCAATAGTCCTCTCAATTTCCAGTTGAATGAGCCCTTTTTGAAGTTTTTTCGACAACACTTTCTATAAAAACTTTACAAGCCCCCAGGGCATAATTTACAACCTTAGCCCTGAGGGCTGTGGGGTGGTTGTCATACTCAAAGACATATTTTCCGGACACTTCAACTACGTTCAACAAAATGGGTATATCAAAATGTTGATCGGATGTGTTTGGAGTAATGATGGGCGTAGAGGGGGGGATTCACCCACCAATCGCTTTTGACTATTAATAAGGGCACTAGCCCCCTCATTTCCCAATTGAATGAGCCCAATTTGAAGTTTCTAAGACAACATTTTCTATAAAAACCTTAAAAGCCCCCAGGGTATAAATTAAAACCTTTGCCCAGGGAGCTGTGTGGGGTTTGTCATCATAAAGACAATTTCCAGATTTTTCAACTACGTTTAACAAAATGGCAATATCAAAATCTTGATCGGATATGTTTTGGAAAATGATGGGCGTGGGGTTGATTCTTCCTCCGATTGCTTTTGACTATTAAAAAGGGCAATAATCCCCTCAATTTCCAGTTGAATAAGCCTTTTTGAAGTTTTTACGACAACACTTTTTATAAAAAATCTCATAAGATCCCAGGCATAACTTACAACCTTAGCCCTGAGGGCTGTTGGGTAGTTGTCTTACTCAAAGACGTAATTTCCGGACCTTTCAACTACGTTCAACAAAATGGCTAACTCAAAATGTTGATCAGAAGTGTTTGGGGAAATTGTGGGCGTAGAGGGGGGGGGGGGCATTTGCCTTCCGATCACTTATGACTATTAATAAGGGCACTAGCCCTGTCAATTCCCAATTCAATGAGATCATCTTGAAGTTTCCAATAAAAACCTTATATGCCTCCCGCGCATCACTTACAACCTTTGCCTTGGGGGCTGTGGCGGGTTTGTCATCATCAAAGACATAATTTCCAGACATTTAAAATACGTTAAACAAAATGGTTATCTCAAAATTCTGATTGGATGTGTTTGGGGAAATGGTGGTTGTGAGAGGGGGTTAGTTGCCCTCCAATCATTTTCGACTATTAAAAAGGGCACTGGTCCTTTCAATTTCCAATCGAATCAGCCCTTTTTGAAGTTTATACAACAACGCTTTCTATAAAAACCTAATATGCCCCCAGGGCATAACTTACAACCCTTGGCCTGAGGGGTGTGGGGGGTGGTCGTCCTCAAAGGATTTGATAACCCTTGCAACCCTTGCCCTGAGGCTTGTGGGGGGGATGGGTTGTCATCCTTAAAGACCTATTTTTCAAAACTTTCAACTACGTTGTATAAAATGGCTGTCTAAAAATTTTGATTGGATGTGTTTGGGGAAAAGGTGGACGGGAGAGGGGGGTTAGTTGCCCTCAAATCACTTTTGACTATTAATAATAGCACTAGCAGTTTGAATTTCCAATCGAATGAGCCCTTTTTCAAGTTTCTACGACAAAGATTTCAATAAAAACTTATATGCCCCCAGGGCATAACTTATAACCCTTGCCCTGAAGACTGTGGGGGGAGTGTTCTGCTCAAAGGTATAATTCTTGAACTTTAACTGTGTGGAACAAAATGACTATCTCAAAATTTTGATTGGATGTGTTTGGGAAAATAGTGGGCGTGGAAGGGGTGTTAGTTGCTTTCCAATTAATTCCGACTATTAAAAAGGGCACTAGACCTTTGAATTTCCAATCGAATGAGCCCTTTTTGAAGTTTCTACGAAAACACGTTCTATATAAACTTTATATACCCCCAGGGCATAACTTACAACCCTTGCCCTGAGGGTTGAGATGGGGTTGTCATTCTCAAAGAGTTAATTTACAGAACTTAAAACTACGATGAATAAAATGCCTATCTCAAAACTTTGATTGGATGTGTTTGGAGAAAAGCTGGGCGTGACAGGGGGTTTAGTTGCCCTCCAATCACTTTCGACTATTAAAAAGGGCACTATTTTTTTTGAATTTTTAATCGAATGAGCCTATTTTGAAATTTCTACGACAACGCCTTCTATAAAAACCTTATATGCCCCCAGGGTATAACTTACAACCCTTGCACTGAAGGCTGTGGGGGAGTGTCCACCTCAGAAAAACAATTTCCATCTGAAAATCAACTACGCTGAATAAAATGGCTATCTCAAAATTTTGATAGGATGTGTTTGGGGAAATAGTGGGCGTGGAAGGGGTGTTTGTTGCCTTCCAATCACTTTCGACTATTAAAAAGGGCACTAGCAATTTCAATTTCCAATCGAATGAGCCCTTTTTGAAGGTTCTACGACGACAAGTTCTATAAAAAACATGATATGCCCCCAGGGCAAAACTTACAACCCTTGCCCTGCGGGCTGTTGGGTAGTGTCCTCCTAAAAAATTTCTATCTGGAAATCCACAACACTGAACAAAATGGATATCTAAAAATTTTGATTGGATGTGTTTGGGGAAATGGTGGGCGAGAGAGGGTGCTAGTTGCCCTCAAATCACTTTCGACTATTAAAAAGGGCACTAGACCTTTGAATTTCCAATCGAATCTGCCCTTTTTCAAGTTTCTACGTCAAAGATTTCAATTACAATTAATATGCCCCCCGGGCATAATTTATAACTCTGGCCCTGAAGACTGTGGGGGGAGTGTCCTGCTCAAAGGTTTAATTTCCTGAACTTTAACTGCGTGGAACAAAATGTCTATCTCAAAATTTTGATTGGTTGTGTTTGGGGAAATGGTGGGCGCGGAAGGGGTGTTAGTTGCCTTCCAATCACTTTCAACTATTTAAAAGGGCACTAGTACTTTGAATTTCCAATCGAATGAGTCCTTTTTGAAGTTTCTACGAAAACACGTTCTATATAAACTTTATATACCCCCAGGGCATAACTTACAACCCTTGCCCTGAGGGTTGAGAGGGGGTTGTCATCCTCAAAGAGTTAATTTACAGAACTTAAAACTACGATGAATATAATGGCTATCTCAAAACTTTGATTAGATGTGTTTGGGGAGAAGCTGGGTATGACAGGGGGTTTAGCTGCCCTCCAATCACTTTTGACTATTGAAAATGGCACTAGTTTTTTTGAATTTCTTATCGAATGAGCCTTTTTTGAAGTTTTTACGATAACGCCTTCTATAAAAACCTTATATGCCCCCAGGGTATAACTTACAACCCTTGCACTGAAGGCTGTGGGGGAGTGTCCACCTCAAAAACATAATTTCCATCTGAAAATTAACTACGCTGAACAAAATGGCTATCTCAAAATTTTGATAGGATGTGTTTTGGGAAATAGTGGGCGTGGAAGGGGTGTTTGTTGCCTTCCAATCACTTTCGACTATTAAAAAGGGCACAAGCCACTCCAATTTCCAATTGAATGAGTCCTTTTCGAAGTTTCTACGACAACTTCTTCGATACTAAGTGCCCTGGTCTAAAGGAAAAAAAAAAAAAAATAATACATTGTGCCAACATCGTTCTTATATGCCCCCAGGGCATAACTTACAACCCTTGCCCTGAAGGCTGTGGGGGAGTATCCTTTTCAAAAACATGATTTCTATTTTGAAATCAATTACGCTGAACAAAATGGCTATCTCAAAATTTTGATTGGATGTGTTTCGGGAAATAGTGGACGTGGAAGGGGTGTTAGTTGCCTTACAATCACTTTCGACTATTAAAAAGGGCACAACCCACTCCAATTTCCAATTGAATGAGCCCTTTTCGTTGTTTCTACGACAACTTCTTCCATACGAAGTGCCCTGCTCCAAAGGAAAAAATTAATAAATGATTTTGGCATTTTGCCAACATTGTTCTTATATGCCCTCAGGGCATAACTTAAAACTCTTTCCCCGAAGGTTGTGGGGGAGTGTTCTCCTCAAAAACATTTTTTCTCTCTGGAAATCAACTACGCTGAAAAAATGGCTATCTCAAAATTTTGATTGGATGTGTTTGGGGGGAACACTCAAACTCAAGACGAGAAGAAATTAACATAAGTTGGGCGCAAAACCCCTGTGCCTTCCAAAGACCAGAACATAATTTGCACTTTACTGAAAAAATATAAATGTTTTTACTTTGATAACTTTAATAAATTAAATAATATTAACATTTTGATTACAAAATATCAGTATATGTATATTAAACTGACAATGCACATTCATTTGTATTTTTTTCAGTAAAGTGCAAATTTTGTTCTGGCCTTGGAAAGGCATAGGGGTTTTACGCCCAACTTATGTTAATTTCTGCTCGTTTTGAGTTTGACTCGGTTATTTATTGTAATTTCTGTTCGTTTTGGGTTTCATTTATTTATCAATGCTGATTTGTGGTAGTTACACGCTTGGTAGATTTTTGATATTATTTTTGCTCATTTTTTGTTTAATGGAGCTCTTTACTTTTCTTTGAAAAACTTATTTTGCGTAAAAAGTTTTTTAAATTGATTACTGTTCGTTTTATATTGACATAGTCTTTTCAGGGAAAAAGAGAATAATAGTTTCGATATTTTCCTTTTTTAAAGAATTTATAGTTTGGCCTGCTATTTGTATGCTGGAGAAAAATTTTCAGCAATTTTTAATAACATACACCCCCTTAAAAATCTGGACACAAATAGTAGTGTTTAATTTAGCTTCATAACTCCTCTAGTTGACCTGAAATGGAAAACTTAATACTATTCGCAAAAAAATCCGTTTACTTTAATTGATAGCTTGGATACACTTACGCTATTTTGATTTGGTTAAATTTTAAGAGCAGAAGCAGCCCCAAAAGTTTGAACATAATACCATCGGTCGTTTTTGGGATACTGCAGAGATGCCTTATTGGGAATTAGCATTAACACAGTGCATTTTGATTTAATCTCATGGCAACATTTAATTTCTAAACATAAAGTCAAATGGGAGGGTGGGCGTGGGAAGGGGATTGGTTTCCCTCCAATCACTTTCGATTATTAAAAGGGCATCGGCCCTTTCTATTTTCAATCGAATGAGTCCTTTTCGAAGTTCCTACGACAACTCCTTCGATACGAATTGCCCGGGTATGGAGGAAAAAAAAAACATTGTGCCCACATCGTTCTTTACTTAGGCAGCTCTATCGCGCTGCCTATGATTCATTTTCACCCATTGTGAATTTACATTGTACGGGTCGTTATCTTGGATTTATCACGTTTGATAGTTCAGTTAGTTCGACAATATTTTTTTTCCAACCAATTATTATTTATGATAATTGTAAATTTGTGATTTTTGGGTTGTCCTTTTGTCATATTAATTAAAAAAACTTTTTCCACAAAATAAGTTTTTAAAAAAAAAGTAAAGAGCTCCATTAAACAGAAAATAATCAAAAATAAAATTAAATAATCTACCAAGCGTGAAACCGCCACAAATCAGCATTGATAAATAAATGAAACCCAAAACGAACAGAAATTACAATAAATAACCGGGTCAAACTCAAAACGAGCAGAAATTAACATAAGTTGGGCGCAAAACCCCTATGTCTTCCCAAGACCAGAACAAAATTTGCAATTTACTGAAAAAATATAAATGTTTTTACTTTGATAACTTTAATAAATTAAATAATATTAACATTTTGATTACTAAATATCAGTATATGTATATTAAACTGACAATGCACAAGTAGAGAGGGGTCAGGAGGTCCGATCCCTCACCCCTGCTGCCACCTATAACTTTTTTTACATAATTCATGGATGAATATGTGTGTCGGTCGATTTATTTGATGTTTTTTATGGATTTTGTCAGGGAGAATTTGAAAAACAGGAATTTTGTTACATTTTTTTATGTTTTTATTGACTTTGTCAGTGACAATTTGAAAAAACTGGATGTTTTATTGTTTTTGTCAGTGAGAATTTGAAAAACAGGAACTTTCTCACTTGGAAAACCATAAACCACGTGGTGCTGTCACGAGTCAGAACACCTGTGCTGTCGACCTCAATTCACCTATCGTGAATCAATAATTCCCCTTAGAAACAACAAATTATTTTCCCTTTCTTGACAGATCAATCAATCAATGACATCATCTGTCAGACTTTAAAAATTTTCGCCTAGAAACATTTCTCCAGGAATAGATCCAAGTCATTAATGTCTTAGCGTCGGGAACAGTTCTACTGGTCGAACTCCAAAGGATATTAATAACCAAAGGCCATGGAAACAATTAGGCAAGAAACATCTTAGCGATGAATTGTTTTAGCCCACGAAAAGGTTTCATATTAATTTGAAATGCGTTAGCGCAGAGATGCCAATAACAAAGGAACACGCTGAATTTACGTTTAGGGATAATTTGGGCGAAACCGTTTTAGACAGGTTATGGAACTATTTCGGCGAAACAGATAGAGACATTTTAAAAGAAGATTTTTGAAGAGATTTTAGAAGAGAATTTAATGGTGAAACTCTGTGGTCGTTATAATACACAAGTTTCATTTGAACAGTGTTGTGAGGTCCTCTAACCCAACCCCAAAGGGTTCCAATCCTCCTACCCCAACCCCGAAGGAAGCCCCCGGTCCTCAAAGCCCCCCAAACTCCCAAAGGGCCACCGGCGCCCCCAAAGGCCCACCCAGACCCCCAAAGGCCATCCCCAGGCCCCAAATGTCCCCCAGGCTCCCAACTGTCCCCCCGGACCCCCAAAGGCCATCCCTGTGCTCCAAAGGCCCTCCCTGTGCCCCCAAAGGTCCTCCACCGGTCCCCAAAGGCCCATCGAGCTCCCAAAGGACCAACGGGGTCCCAAAGGCCCTCCACCGGTCCCCAACTGACCCTCCGGACCCCCAAAGGTCCTCCCTGTGCTCCAAAGGCCCTCCCTGTGCCCCAACGGTCCTTCTCCGTTCCCAAAACGCCAATCGAGCTTCCAAAGGACCAACGGGGTCCCAATGGCACTCCAACGGTCCCCATCTGCCCCTACGGACCCCCAAAGGCCCTCCCTGGGGTCCACCGGCCCGCCATGTGCCCCCCGGGTCCGCCTCCGGTCCCCCCAGGCCCATCTCGCCCCCAAAGGACCACCGGGGTCCCAAAGGCCCTCCCCCGGTCCCCCACTGCCTCTCCGGCCCCCCAAAGGCCCTCCACCAGTCCCCAAATGTGCCCCCAGGCCCCCAAGTGCCCCCCGGACACTCAAAGACCCCCCAAGCTCCCAAAGGCCCTCCCTGTACCCCAAAGGCCCACCCAGACCCCCAATGGCCATCCCCGGGCCCCCCCAAAGGCCCATTGAGCTCCCAAAGGACCAACGGGGTCCCAAAGGCCCTCCACCGGTCCCCAAATGCCCCCCAGGCCCCCAAAGGCCCTCCCTGTACCCAAAGGCCCTCCCTGTGCCCCAAAGGCCCTCCCCCAGGCCCCCAAAGGTCCCCCGGACCAGAGAAGCGCCCGCCGGGATAACACACACACACACACACACAAATACACAAACAGCCACACACACACACACACACAAACACAAACACAAACAAACACACACACACAAAAAAACACACACACCCAAACAAACAAACACACACACACACACACACACACACACACACACACACACACACACACACACACACACACACACACACACACACACACACACACACACACACACACACACACACACACACACACACACACACACACACACACACACACACACACACACACACACACACACACACACACACACACACACACACACACACACACACACACACACACACACACACACACACACACACACACACACACACACACACACACACACACACACACACACACACACACACACACACACACACACACACACACACACACACACACACACACACACACACACACACACACACACACACACACACACACACACACACACACACACACACACACACACACACACACACACACACACACACACACACACACACACACACACACACACACACACACACACACACACACACACACACACACACACACACACACAACACACACACACAGAGAGCACACACACAAACAAACAGACACACACACACACACACACAGAAACACCCCCACCCAGCGAAACACCAAGTCACACTCACACACACATAGACACACACACAGACTGTAACACACAGAGACACACACACACAGACACACACACAGAGACACACACACAGACACACAGACAAACAGAGACACTCACAGAGACAAAGACACAGAAAGACACATACAGAGACACAGACACAGAGAGACACTCACCCACACAACCACAGACAGACACACACACAGACACACAGAAATACACTCCCTCACACAGACACACACACACAGAGAGACACACTCACAGAGACACACTGAGACACAGACACACACACACACAGACAGACCAGGACACAGACCAAGACGGACAGACAAACTCAGACACAGACACAAAGAAACACCCACACACACACACACACACACATAGACAGAGAGAGAGAAAAAAAGACAGAAAAACACCGAGACATAAACACTGACACACACACACTCCGTCACACAATCAGTGAGCCTAACACAGAGAGACACACACACAGACACACACACTCAGAGACACACACACACAGAGACACACACACAGAGACACACACACACAGACACCAACAACCACAGACACACACACACAGAGAGACACACAAGCACAGAGCCCACCTCAGAGAGAGAAACACACATAGACAAACACACATAGACACAAACAGACACATAGACACACAATCACATAGACACACACACATACATAGAAACAGACACATAGACACAAACAGATAGACACAAGAACTCATATTGAGACACACACAGAGAGACACAGACACAAATACACACACACACACAGACAAAAACACACAGACACAAACAGAGAGAAACACACACAGACACACACACATACACACACACACACAAACACACACACACACAGAGACACACACACATAAACACACACACTGTGAGACACACACAGAGAGTCACACTCAGAGACACACACACAGAGGTACACACACAGAGACACACACACAGTCACACACACAGAGAGACACACACACAGAGACACACACACAGAGAGAGACACACACAGAGACACACACACAGAGTGACACACACACACAGAGAGACACACACAGAGACACACACACAGAGACACAAACACAGACACACACACACAAAGACACACACACAGAGACACACACACAGACACAAACACAGAGACAAACACTCAGACAGACACACAAACACATACACACAAACAAACGCATAAACAGACAGACACACACACAGATACACTCACATAGACAGACCCCGACAGACAGAGACACACAGAGTCACACACACGATGAGACAAAGACACAGAGACAGAGACACAGAGAGACACACACAGAGAGAGACACACACAGAGAAAGACACGAACCGAGACACATTCTCAGACACACACACACAGAGACACGCACACACACACACACACACACAGACACACAAACACACACTATCACAAACAGACACACACACACAGACACATATAAAGTGACTCTCACTCTGATACAGTAACACTGATACACACACACTCTCAGAGACAGACACAGACACACACACACAGATACACACACACACACAGAGACACACACACACAGACACACAAACACAGAGACAGACACAGACACAGACACACACACAGAGAAAGACACACACACGGAAACACACACACACGCAGACACACACAGAGACACACACACAGACACAAACACACACACACACACACACACAGACACACACACACACACACACACACACAGACACACATACAGACACACACACACACACAGACACACACACACACAGACACACACACACACACACACACACACACACACACACACACAGACACACACACACAGAGACACACACAGACAGACACACACACACAGAAACAAACACACACACACAAACACACACAGCCAGACAAATAGAGTCCGACTCACAGAGAAACATAAAGAGACACAGACACAGAGACACACACACACAGATACTCTCACAGAGACACTCACACTCAGACACACACAAAGAGACACAGACACAGAGAAAAATACACAGAGACACAGACAAACAGACACACACACACGGAGACACAGACACACAGACACACACACAGAGACACACACACAGACACACACACAAAGAGACACAAACACACACAGACAGACAGAGAGACAGAGACAGACACACACACAGACACAAACACACACAGAGCCACTCACAGAGACACACACAGAGAGACACAAACACACACACAAACACACAGAGAGAGACAAACAAAGACAGACACAAACACACAGAGACACAGACACACACACACACACACAGAAACACACTCAGAGAGACACACAGACACACTCAAAAAGAGAGACACACAATCAGACACAAAGACAAAGAGAGACACAAACAGAGACACACATACACACACAGACACACACACACACACACAGAGACACACACAGACACAAACACACACAAACAGACGCAGAGACACACACACACACAGACAAAACCAGACAGTAATACACACAGAGAGACAAAGAGACAGACCCACAGACACACCCACACACAGAGACACAGACATAGACACACACATACAGAGACGCATATTCAGAGACACACACAGATACACACACAGACAGAGACACACACAGACACACACACACACACACACACACACACACACACACACACAGAGACAAACACACAGAGACACACACACAGAGACAAACACACAAAGACAAACACACAGAGACACACACACACAGAGACACACACACAGAGACAAACACACAGAGACACACACACACAGAGACACACACACAGAGACACAAACACAGACACACACAAACAGAGACACACACACAGACACAGAGACACAGACACACACACTCACACACACAAAAACAGAGAGACACACAAACACAGACACAAAAACATACACACACACACACACACACACACACAGAGACACACACACAGACACACACACACAGACACACACACACACAGAGACACACACACACACACACACACGCAGAGACACACACAGAGACACAGACACAGAGACAAAGACACAGAGACACATACACCGAGACACAGACACAGACACACAAACACGGAGACAAACGCACAGAGACACACACACAGACAGACAAACAGAGAGACACACACACAGACACACAAACAGACAGCGACACATAGACACACACACACACACAGACAAACACACACATAGACACACACACAGAAACACACACACAGACAGACACACACAGGCACACACACAGACACACACACACACACACAAACACACACACACACAAACACACACACACACACGCACACACACACACAGAAAGACGCACACACACAGACACACACAGACAGAGACACACACACAGAGACAAACACACAAAAATACACACACAGACAAACACACAGACAGAGACACACACACACGGACACACAGACACACACACACAGACACTCAGCCCCACAGACCCTCACTCTGAGACAGACAGCCACACAGAGAAAGACACACACGAAGCCACACACACACACAGAGACAGAGACAGATACACAGACACACACACAGAGACACACACACACAGAGACACACACACACAGACAGACACACAACATTGAATGTTGCTTGCATGAGTGCTCTGTTGCTTCAACCATCTGACACCAGTGCTCTTTGGATTGGAACTCTAGAACCTGCTGTTTGACTGCCTGAAGTAGAAAGTAAGTATTTATTGGACCAAGTGTACTCCTCATTATTTCAAGAGCAAGGAAAAACTGGACATCAATTGTCACTAGGAATCTAGAAGCTTCACTACAGTTTTCCATTGAATCGTTTTTGTCTGAAAAACTAGTAGTGTTTCATAAATAGTGCTAAAATGCAACCAGATCTTCTGGAAAAATGAAAACCAATAGCACCATCATGTATTAGCTAGCTATTTGAGCTTAGTCCTCTTTTTTTTGTTTTCTTGTATCATAAAAAATACTTTTCATTTCATAATTTGTAAAACATGATTTATGCAAACAGTGTTCAAAGGGGACAAACAAGAGGCTGGTGAGATAAACAAGGTCTGGGATGGGGGGAAAGTAAAGTCTGAGGGGGCTATTGTCCCCTCCTCTGCCTCATAGCAATTTGCGTGCCTGCTTTGTGGTGGTGTCACTTCATTATGTTTGAATGACATCCCTGTTCAGCCTAAGTTTACCTTTTTATGAATTCTTGTTAATATTTGTGTAGAAAGATTTGAGGGTATCTTACTGGATGGTCAGTTCAAAGAGGCTCTTGTATGGATGAGCAGTATTGCTACTCCACCTGTTGCCATCCATCTGTAATATCATCAGCTCTATCCTGTTGCTATTTTTGTCAGCAGTCATAATCATCAGTTATTGGAAGTTTCTTGGGGGATTTTTGTGTCTGCTGCAGATGGTTGAATGAGAGCATCTACTTTTGGGCAATTAAAATTGGATATCAATATTGTTCAAATGGAAATTGTGTTCACATTCAAAATTTTCAGTGTATTAAGATCATAATTGTACATTTTTCTAGAAAATTAATAAACTATAGCTAAACTATCTTTATTAAAAGTCAAAATTATGTTTTTAGATGCTGCTAACTTTCTTTACCTTAAGTCTATGAAAAATGTTTATTAACTTATGTAATTTGGCTGAATACTGGTTTAATTACAGGCCATTTTATTTGTTAAAACATATTTATAATTTTATACAGAATCAAAACCTATAGCACAAATAATTTTTTTAATTTTCTGACTGGCAAGTCAAATTTTCCTATTTGAGATAAGTGTTGAAATTCTTGGCATTTTTTTTTCTGTTACAGATTTATATACCAATTAATACTTCACCAAAGACTAAAAGTAAAAATATTCTTTTCACTTTTTGGGGCTTACTAGTATTTTCAGAGTTATAAACCTTTGAGAATTTCACTATTTATGTAAACTGTAGTTTTTCTGACAAGAGGCATTTTCTTTTTGTCAGAAATCCATAAATCTTAATTTGACTTATTTTTTTTAAGTCAATAGATAGAAAATTTAAAACAGAAACATGTTTTTTTTTAGTCAAAATGTATTTACCGTACCTATCTTCTGGACCACTATTGGAACATGGCTGTCCTTTACTGCATTTGTCCTTTCACATGAACTCTGTAATGAATCATCAACGAATACCATATATCTAGAGAAGATTAAAATGAGGAAACATAATAAAAATTTGTATCTAAAAAAATATAATTATGAAACATATAACATTTTTAAGACATAGCTTTAGATTCTTCTTTGTATTAGAGTTCATTTCAAACGCCAGAATGCAACAACAGTTGTATTCTAATAGGGATCCAAAAGATATGTAAACTTATATGTAAAGAAAGAGCAAACTTTAATTTGTTTTAGAAGTGAACAAGAGGTGGTAGGAAGTGGCTTGTTTAATGCCATTCAAAACTGAGTAGTACAGGTAGATAAAAAATAGTTTGCCCAAAAACCAGTTAGTTGGTAGAGAGAAAAGAAATTTAGAGTTTATTGGTTAAATCTTACAAGTACAGATATTGATGAAAAACTAGCATGGCAAATAGTAGGAAGATATACCTTTTTGTACCTGCCCATAGCTATGACAGGACCATGCTTGTAGCTCAGTAGAATGATGTTTTTGTTATGCTGATATATTCTTGTAGTATGAAATAGGTAGACTAAATTTCTGAAGGTAGCTGGAGTTTTGATATCACTTTCTTAAATTGCTTTGACCTTGTTTGAATATCGGTCTGTTTGTCCAACATAAATAATTTGGTTTTTCTTTTATAGCATACCAGATATGCTTCAGACACAGCAAAAAAGCAACCTATATTGAAAAACATTGAACTGCCAGTCAAAAATGCTATGGAACCTTTAATTTCCGAGCACCTACAGAAAGAAAAAGGAAGAATCTACAGCAGCAAGCCGTTTCAAATGACATGTATTGAAGGAAAAAAATACTATTGGTGTAGCTGTGGGTGGAGTAAAAACCAGGTAACTTTCAGTCTTTTATTTAAACATTATGCTCTATGTTTGGTTTAGCTGTTGAAATTATACTTAAGTTTGGTTCTAAATTTTGATTACAGAAAGTATTTGAGAAGTATTTTGAAATTAGAACCACAAATGATTTATTTGTTAGAAAAACCTACTTTATGCAAACAAAAACTGGTCTTTGGTAGCAGTTGCTATACCATACCCAAAATACATGTTTATTTTTGCTTTCATGTGAAATTCATGTTATGTTACATAGCAGCTTTGTGTTACTACAACAAAAGTCTTATGAAAAGAACTGTGTGGTTTAGGAAGGGGAGAGGATGTGCTGATTATAATTTCATGCTTAGATAAATAATTGTGAATTATCTTAATCACCTTATGTCCTTAGTCTTGTATATTATAGTTCACTGAATTTTTTAGCAAATTATCCTGCGTCTTATACACCATTCCGCTGATAGAAAAGCTTTTGTGAAGGTCTTATCCATGTATGGTGTACCAGATAAGTATAAAATTGACTAGTTTTACATAGAGAATAATGTTGCTGCAGTCAGGGTAGAAAGTGAGGGTGTTATATGCTTTGGTGGAAAATTAAGAGATAAGCAGGTTTTTTTCTTACGCCCTTTTACGGGTATTAGTATTACAAGCTTTTTCCTAGGGGACACAGAAAAAGCTGTTACCTTAAGTTACACTTCAGAGCAAATTAAGATCCATCTTGATCTGTTAATTGCTCCATACTTGATGATGTGAATGATTAATCATCAAATGCATCCCACTGGTACTTCCAGGGAACACCATTCCCTTCAACATCCAAAGACACCTTAAAAACTACATTATTGGGTGCTCAGACTGTTGTATTTGAGAGACTATTTTAGTGGTTTACTACACGGCTGGAGAAGAACTGTTGTCGGTGTCAATTTTTGGCAGATGGCTTGAAGAGCTTCTTTGAATGTCTCCTCCTGTCAGTGCCAATATTTTGGGAAAATCGACAATTGAATTGGGGGGTTTCTTGTGAAGTAAGCTTATATATCATAAGCGTATCAGCTCTTCGTCGTCGGTAAACCAGGGTATATAATTTAAGCTCCTTCAAACGTTCATCATAGTGCATGTCTCTCATCTTAGATACTGCCTTTGTGGCTCTCCTTTTCACCCCTTCCTGAAGCTGTACGTCACATCTGTACCCTGGTGATGCTATGCACATTCCAAAATCAAGCACTGATCTAACAAGGGCCTTTTAAACCTCATAAAAACATAGCGATATCTACTGGATATAGTTTTCTTTAAGAGTGCTAGGACAGAGTTTGCATGAGACACAGTCTTCTTGTAGTTTGAATGGAATTTACACTGGTTGCCAACGATGATTCCAAGATCCCTTTCTTCCATACTTTGCAGCTCTTGAATGTTATTTACAGCTGGATTGATCATACTTGAAACCTCGGTTGGACTTGCCAAAATGAATAACACTACATTTGTCAATAAAGGATTTAGTATCAACTGGGAAGGTTGATACTAACCTTCCCAGTCTCCTAGAGTCTCTAAGTCTCCTAGACTTAGACTATATGTGACTTTACTAGATAATAGTGTTAGCGAAATGAATTAATTATTTGGAGGATTTGAAAATTAATGTTGAGAAGACTAAGTGGCTTAAAAAAGGAATAAATTAGGATGGAAAGGTGATTTTTGGTAATGACTAAATCAAGCAAGTAGATAGCTTCAGTTATCTGGGTAGCATAGTATTGTTAGTAAAGATGGTGGATGCAATGGAGAAATAAAAGTAGAAAAGCCAAGGTTCAGATTGTTTTTTCATAGTTGGAAAACCTTTGGAAGGTCTATAAGTCTCTAAATCCTTCATTTTCTTTAAGGTTACATAGGAATCTCAGGGCCAAAGATAACTAGGAGGTTTATCTCTGTACCAGATAAGAATCAGAAATATTTAATTTGACAGTAGAAAAAGAAATAAACGTGTATTTTGTAAAATAATCTCATTTTAAATAACGTATTTTTCGATTCAATACTTCTTGTAATTTTTTTTTAATACTAACGAATTCTATATAAGTAAGAGACAAAAGGCGAAGAATTAGAAATTAGTCTAACTATATGTAACACATATGACTGACCAAGTGACCATATATATATAGCACCAAGCTGTATGAAAAGTCTGGTTTGATTTCACTTTCTAGGCCAATAAAGAAAAGTTGGCTATGTCCCATGGTATGGATGATAGGTTGCCAAAATTTGTGCTATTTAGCCACCCATCCGGGGCCATCAGGATGTCCATGAGCGGGGTGGGGTCAGAGGTCATAAGAGGAATTTAAAGGAACGCAGAATCTTGTGAGAGGGAGTAAGAGTAGAATTTTGAACAGATTGGGCAGGAAGAAAGGTTTACGCAGCTGCGTTGGCCTCAAGCGGCTTGGTGCTGCAATAGATTCACGTGAAAAGTTAAAGCGAGCAAGAATAATATTTAAAGCCTAGAATTTACATTAATTTTATCATCTTCACTGTAAAAAAAAATCATTTGCAATGTAAGCAATAAAATTGGAATATCTAAATTAAGGGAATGGCTTGGCTGGAGCAGTTTAAATTTTCAAGAGTTTCCTAAAATAAACCCTTTTTATTTTGAACTTTTGTTTTTCTAGACAGTGAAAACAGTTTCTCTTTTGACATTAATTCCAAATCTGTGTTTGGGCTTACGTTTTAAAAGAAATTTTCGTTATATCTTTGGAGAATCCGTTTTCCAAAGACATTCTTTTTGTTTATTTAAACTTTACTTATTTTGCCTTTTATTTGAGACCTAAAAAAAAGTGAGGGACCATGTTTTTTAATGAATAAAAAATTTTTTTGCGAGAGAGCTGACATATATTTTTCAATGCTTTTAAATGCTAATAAAGAAACAAAAATGTAGCCTACTCTTTACAATCAAGATTTTATTAAGCTTGCAATTTTGTTACAATAATCACATAATCATTTTTCGAATTAATAAAAATCATTTTTAGGCCTTCACGATTTAAAAAAATAGGCTCCCAGGTTTTGTTTTAATTGTTCACCGATGAGTTACCTCGCGCTATTCAACATTGTGAATTGAACCTGTTCAGCATCTTTTTTTATTTTAAAAAAATGACAATAGGCAGAAAATAATCATGTGGTTATCTGCATACATTAGGATTGAAATAGTATTTCCATTATAGTAGAATCATTTTTTTTATCACTGTGAGGTATTTAAAAGAAAGTTTTCCAGCTGAGACTACTTATGCAACGAGTTCAGATTTCTCAAAAAAAAAAAAAAAAATATCGCTTTATTTTTAAAGATGTGGGTCCACCATTTCTTGAGGTCTGAATTAAAAGAAAAATGAACGGTAAGAACGTGAGACAAATAAATAAGGGAAAGTTCGGGGGCGTTAAATTTTTTGAGAAATTTAGAAGATATAGTTTCTTGTCAGGTTTTAAGGGATCTGAATTTTCATTAGGGTGCAAAATAACTTTTCAGTTCCCCTTTAGCTTTATTGGGTCACACGCTTCTGTTCACTGTAGAACTGTAGCGTCTTCTTTTTCCAAACATGAAACACATTTGATACCGCGTCACAAGGCTCTGAGCCGTGTTGTCACAGCCTAGTTCAGTTGCTGTTGCTACTCGGCATTCATAGGTTTATCCTGATGTGTACATCGGAATCGTGCGTGCGCGAAGCCGGAGTATGAATCTTGTGTGGTTTTAATATGAGTTTCACTTTTTTTTTTTAACAGAGAGTATAGCCTTTGTCGATACTGTATATTGTCTCTACTGTGCTTCTGTCGGTATGCCACTGCAGCAGGCCATTACTTGTAGTGGTTCAATGCTAGCCTTGAAAATGGAAAATAAATACGAAGCAAAGTAAACTAGGCTAGTAAAGAGTTAGCTGTCTATTGTGTTGAAATATTGATTACATTAATCAAAACATTTATTTGCCTATTGGAATTTATTAATGATTCTAAATCTTCAGGACGATCATCTCTACTTGGAGAAAACAGGACAAGGGTGCTTGATGTTACGAGTAACATGTTGAATTTCGCATTTATACTAATCCACTTTCGCATTAATTCTACTTGTTCTGTTTGCTGTTCTATCTAAAAGCGGAATATTGAGAAAAAAAAAATCATTCCATAATACAGAGAACTTAAGTGAATTTAGAATGCGGGCTTAAATGTTCCCAATGAGGAACTCTCCATGGTTTTTCTGAAAATCTTACCCATTTTCTGTTATCGTTAAAATCAAATAATCTACCAAGCGTGAAACTACCACAAACCAGCATCGATAAATTAATGAAATCCAAAACGAACAGAAATTACAATAAATAACCGAGTCAAACTCAAAACGAGCAGAAATTAACATGAATAGGGTTCAAAACCCCTATGCCTTCCCAAGGCCAGAACATAATTTGCACTTTACTGAAAAAAATATAAATGTTTTTACTTTTATAAGTTTAATAAATTAAATAATATTAATGTTTTGATTACTAAATATCAGTATATGTATATTAAACTGACAATGCCCATTCATTTGTAATTTTTTTAGTAAAGTGCAAATTATATTCTAGCTTTGGGAAAGCATAGGGGGTTTAAGCCTTATTCTTGTTAATTTCTGCTCGTTTTGATTTTGAGTTGGTTATTTATTGTAATTTCTGTTCCTTTTGGGTTTCACTTATTTATCGATGCTGATTTGTGGTAGTTTCGTGCTTGGTAAATTATTTGATTTTATTTTTGCTCATTTTTGGTTTAATGGAGTTCTTTACTTTTCTTTGAAAAACTTATTTTGTTGAAAATGTTTTTTTAATTAATTTCTGTTCGTTTTATATTGACATAGTCTTTTCAGGGAAAATGAAAATAATAGTTTAAATCTTTTCGTTTTTTTAAGACTGTATAGTATGGCCTGCTGTTTGTATGCTGGAGAAAAATTTTCAGCAATTTTTAACAACATATATCCTTTTAAAAATTTTGGACACAAATAGTAGTGTTTAATTTAGTTTCATACCTCCTCTAGTTGATCTGAAATAGAAAACTTGATACAATTCGCAAAAAAAATCTGTTTACTTTCTTTGATAGCTTGGGTACACTTACGCTATTTTGATTTGCGTAAATCTGAAGAGCAGAAGTAGCCCCGAAAGTTTGAACATAATACCCTTAGTCGTTCTGGGAATACTGCTGAGGTGCCTTATTGGGAATTAGCATTAATACAGTGCATTTTGATTTAATCTTAAGGCAACATTTAGTTTTTAAACATAATCGGCAAATGGGAGGGTGGGCGTGAGGGGGATTAGCTGCTCTCCAATCACTTTCAACTATTAAAAAGGGCACTAGCCCTTTCTATATTCAATTGAATGAGCCTTTATATGCCCCCCTTATATGCCCCCAGGGCATAAATTACAACCCTTGCCCTGAGCGCTGTGGAGGGGTTGTCATCCTCAAAGACCTAAGTTCCGGAACTTCCAACTACATTGAACAAAATGGCTATCTCAATATTTTGATTGGAAGTGTTTGGGGAAAAGGTGGGCGTGAGAGGGGGGTTAGTTGCCCTCCAATCACTTTCGATTATTAAAAAGGGCACTAGCCCTTTGAATTTCCAATCGAATAAGCCCTCTTTGAAGTTTCTACGACAAAGCTTTCTATAAAAACCTTATATACCCCCAGGGCATAACTTACTACCCTTGCCCTGAGGGCTGTAGGGGGAGTGTCTTCCTCAAAAATATGATTTATATTTGGAAATCAACTACGCTGAACAAAATGGCTATCTCAAAATTTTGATTGGACGTGTTTGGGGAAATGGTGGGCGTGAGAGGGGCGTTAGTTGCTCTCCAATCACTTTCAACTATTAAAAAAGGCACTAGCCCTTTCCATTTCAAATCGAATGAGCTCTTTTGAAGTTTCTACGACAACGCTTTCTATAAAAACCTTATATGTTCCCAGGGCATAACTTACAACCCTTGCCCTGAGGCAAGGGTTGGATGTGTCTGGATAAATAGTGTGCATGGAAGGATGTTAGTTGCCTTCCAACCACTTTCGACTATTAAGAAGGGCACTAGCCATTTCTGTTTCCTATTAAATGAGCCCTATTTGAAGTCTCTACGACAACGCTTTCCATACAAACCTTATATGCCCCCAGGGCATAACTTATAACCCGTGCCCTGAGGGCTGCGGGAGGGTTGTCACCTAATTTCAAGAACTTTTGACTACGTTGAACAAAATGGCTATCTCAAAATTTTGATTGGATGTGTTTGGGGAAAAGGTGGGCGTGAAAGGGGGTTAGTTGCCCTCCAATCACTTTCGATTATTAAAAAGGGCACTAGCCCTTTGAATTTCCAATCGAATGAGCCCTTTTTGAAGTTTCTGCAACAAAGCTTTCTATAAAAACCTTATATACCCCCAGGCCATAACTTACTACCCTTGCCCTGAGGGCTGTAGGGGGAGTGTCCTCCTCAAAAATATGATTTATATTTGGAAATCAACTACGCTGAACAAAATGGCTATCTCAAAATTTTGATTGGACGTGTTTGGGGAAATGGTGGTCGTGGAAGGGGTGTTAGTTGCCTTCTGATCACTTTCGACTTTATAAAAGGGCACTAGGCATTCCAATTTCCAATTGAATGAGCCCTTTTCAAAGTTTCTACAACAACTCCTTCGATACGAAATGCCCTGGTATGGAGAAAAAATTCGATACGAAGTCCCCCAAATATGTTTGGGGAATGGTGGGCGTGAGAGGGGGTTAGTTGCCTTCCAATTACTTTCAACTATTAAAAAAAAGCACTAGCCCTTTGCATTTCCAACCGAATGAGCCATTTTTCAAGTTTTTACGACAACGCTTTCTATAAAAACCTTATATGCCCCCAGGGCATAAATTACAACCCTTGCCCTGAAGATTGTGGGGGGACTGTCCAGCTCAAAGATATAATTTCCCGACCTTTCAACTGCGTTGAAAAAAATGGCTATCTCAAAATTCTGACTGGATGTGTTTGGGGAAAGGATGGGCGCGGAAGGGGTGTTAGTTGCCTTCCAATTACTTTCGACTATTCAAAAGAGCACTACCCATTTCAATTTCCAATCGAATGATTGGAAATCTACGAGACAGCTTTCTATAAAAAGACCTTATTTGCCCCCAGGACATAACTTAAAACCCTTGCCCCGAGGGCTGTGGGGGTGGGGGGGGGGGTGCCATCCTCAAAGACCTAGTTTCCAGAACTTTCAACTACGTGAACAAAATGGCTAGCTCAAAATTTTTATTGGATGTGTGTGGGGAAATTGGTCGGCGTAGAGGGGGTGTCAGTTGCCTTCCAATCACTTTCTAATATTAAAAAGGGCACTAGCCCCTCTAAATTCCAATCAAATGAGCCCTTTTCGAAGTTTCTACGACAACTCCTTCGATACGAAGTGCCCTGTTCTAAAGAAAAAAAAAAAATAATGCATTGTGCCAACATTGTGTTTTACTTAGGCAGCGCGATTGCGCTGCCTATGATAAGGGCGAGCTGTAGCACTAACCGGGTACCTCTACCTTTTTTTTTAGATATTTGTCGTTTTTTACATATTTGTATGTATTATTTGTTTTTGATTTGTTTTAGAAGTAGTAATCCAGTAAAAACAATGAAAAGTTTTTTAGTTACAACATTTTTTTTCAAGAAAAATCTCTTTTAATCTGTGGCGTAGTGTTTGAAATTGAGGCTTCTTAGTTTATAACAGTTTTTTTTTTGTATTTTTCGAGGTGTTTTCATTACAGTAGAATACTTTTTTTTGTATCACTGGAACATATTTAAAAGAAATAGAAAATTGGTTAGCTGAAACTACTTATGCAACAAGTCCAGATTTATAAAAAAAATTTATCGATTTGTTCTTGAAAAAAAATGGGTCAGCGCTTTTTTTTATTTCTTGAGACCTAAATTAAAAGAAAAATGGACGGTAAGATGGTTTATTATTATAAATACCATCTTATTTATATAAACCGTCTTATTATTATATTTTTGTAATAATAATGTATTTATTTATTACAGCAAAAGGGTTGGTACTACAACTTGCCCTTATACAATGTAAAAGATAACTCTGAAAATGGGTAAGGTCTTCACGAAAACCATGGAGAATTCCTCATTGAGAAATTTATTAGTTTCCCAATAAATAAATACTTACATTATTATTATTATAATTTGTTTTTCAAATATCTACTAAGTTAAATAATTTTTTTTAATTAATGTAATCAATATTTCAACACAATACACAGCTAACTCTATACTAGCCTAGGTTACTTTGCTTCGTATTTATTTTCCATTTTGAGATGGTTTATTATTATACCATTATTTTCTGAAGTCTATTCTTCAGAAAATAATGGCCATTTTCTTTACCCTCTTCCATCTACTCTAACCGTTAAAGTTGTAAAGCCTGTTGCATCATTTGCGCTTTACTGAAAATAAATTTAACTGTACACATGTTTTTATTTATAATTTTTAAAAAAAATAAGTGAAAAACGAAACTTAAACTGCTGAGTTTCCTGGGATTAATATCATTATATATTCAGTTTATTTTCGTTGGTCCATTTCAGTCATCTTGATTATTATAGTTATGTGTTTTTTATTTGTCGTCGATGTTTTGAAAAAACACAGCACACTGTTCAAGCATACTGTTCTAAATAATTTCTACATATTTGTCGTCAGTAGCTTTTTTTACAAGCACAACCACCACCCTCCCTCCAACGAGCTGTCTATACTTGTACTTCCGCTTTTTAAGCCTGTACAAGAAGCCGGTAAAAATATGATGTGGTCGGCTTTTCTATAAGAGGGGACCTACCACGCCGAACACTTGAAGAACAGCTTTGTAAAACGTTGTACATCCCTCTGGAATGGTCTCTCGAAAGAAATTATTCCGTATATGAAAGGGGCTGTCCCATCCTCAACGCCTCGCTCTTTACGCTAAAGTTTTTATTGTTTAAAAAAATAGAGTTGTGAGGAATTCAAACTTTAGCGTAAAGAGCGAGGCGTTGAGGAGGGGACAGCCCCTTTCATATACGGAATAATTTCTGTTCGTTTTAAGATTTAACGTCGTTCCTTACTTTCAGTTAAAAAAACTTGTTTTTTAATTTAATTTTTGAACGTTTTTGAATTCATGCAGGTTTTTATTATGGCTCACCGTACATGAATAATTAAAACAAAATTTGCATATTAACTTTACTTTTATTTGGTTAAATGGCTTTCTCGAAACTTGCTTAATTTTATTTACGAACGTTTTTATTAGTAATAAATATACGTAACTTACCAATTAATTTACGTAACGAACTTCTATATTCATGTATTTTCAATACGTATATTAGGGGGTCCGCCCCCTAGTCAATACCTTGCTCTTTAAGCTAAAGTTCGAAGTTTGTTCCAATTCTTTAAAAATGACCCCTTAATTACAAAGGCCGTTTATTAGAATAAATTGCTCTTATGAAAGTACTAAAAAATATTTGACTTAAAGAGCGAGGTATTGACTAGGGGGTGAACCCAATAATATACGTAATATTTTCTGTTCGTTTTAAGTTTCGATGTTGCTCCTTACTTTCAGTTGAAAATATTTAATTTCTGATCTCATTTTTAAATGATGCTGGGAAATCCGGTGCCCCTTCATAGCAATATCCCTTCCCCCATGAAAACTTCCTTCATGGAAAGATCCTCCCACATAACCCCCGACCCCCCCCCCACTACCATAAAAATTCCCCCTGAAAACGTCTGTATACTTACCAATAAACAATACTATATGTTAACATTGGGTAAAGTTCATAACTTTCAGCCCTCCCCCCGGGGACTTCGGGGGATTAAGTCATCCTAAGACATAGTTATCATATTTTTGACTATGCTGAACAAAATGGCTATCTCAAAATTTTGATCGGGTGACTTTGGGAAAAAAATGAGCGTGGGAGGTGGCCTAGTTGCCCTCCATTTTTTTGGTCACTTAAAAAGGGCACTAGAACCTCTTAATTTCCGTTCGAATGAGCCCTTGCACGATATTCTAGGACCACTGGGTCGATACGACCACCCCTGGGAACAAAAAAATAAAATAAACACGCATCCGTGGTCTTTCTTCTGGCAAAAAAATGCAAAAATCCACATTTTTGTAGATAGGAGCTTGAAACCTCTACAGTAGGATTCTCTAATACGCTGAATATGATGATGTGATTTTCATTAAGTTTCTATAACTTTTAGGGGGTGTTTCTCCCTATTTTCGAAAATCAGCCAAATTTTCTCGGGCGCGTAACTTTTGATGGGCAGGACTAAACTTAATGAAACTTATTTATTTGAAATCATCATTAAAATCTAATTTTTTGAACTATCTATTGGTATCAAAATCCCGTTTTCTAGAGTTTCGGTTACCTTTGAGCGGGGTCACTCCTTACTTACCAGTTCGTTACCACGAACTGTTTGATTATCTCTGAAAACTAGTCTGTTGATTCTTTTAAAAAGAAGTTGGACAGACACCAGCATCAACGGCTAGCTACAAGCACCATAAGTAGACTGCAAGAATTAGTTGTTTGGGCTTGTTTAGTTGTTTGGAAAACTAGTCTGTTGATTCTTTTAAAAAGAAGTTGGACAGACACAAGCACCAACGGCTAGCTACAACCACCATAAGTAGACTGCAAGAAATAGTTGTTTGGGCTTGTTTACTTGTTTGGAAAACTAGTCTGTTGATTCTTTTAAAAAGAAGTTGGACAGACACCAGCACCAACGGCTAGCTCCAACACTGTAGGTAGACTGCAAGAAATAGTTCTTTGGGCTTAAACTAGAAGAATCTAGCTAGACCACTAAAAACATAGGTAAAGATGAATTATAATTAGACGGAAAAAATGATTTGAATGAAAAGCATTACTATAACTAGAGATAAATCTCTAGGGCTGCCAGTTCTACTTATCACCTGTCAGTAGCCTTCTTCTGCAATTTCTTGGGGAAAGCTAAAAGGGCCCTTTTATTTCTATAATTTGTCGGAGAACGGATAGGTGTTATCGTTTTATATCATCTTTTATTTCGAACGTGCTGATTATTGGCTTCATTGTTAAACCGTTTTATCCTCTCTAAAGATTTTACTTCAGTTAGGTGGATTTTTGGTTTTTTATTTTTTATTCGTACTTTGTTTTGTTTAGAAATGACAATGTTTATCCTATTCTTTTGACCAGTGCTTAATTCTCTATTCACATGTTTTTTCTTTATTAAACTAGGCTACTAATTCAGCACTTATACTTTGAAATACTTATGCTTTGAAGTAAATTTTTGTCTTCTTTTTTTTTAGTCTATTTCTGGAAGTCTAAAAATGATAATTATTTGTATTTTTTAGCCTCTTTGCGACGGTTCCCACAAGAATCCACAGTACAAGGCCAAGCTCAAGCCAGTTCTCTTTACCATTGAAAAAACACAAGATGTTTGGCTTTGTAATTGCAAGCATACTGGTCATCGACCCTTCTGCGATGGGACGTGTGAAACGGAAGAATTCAAGGCCAAAGTTAAATAATAAAAGTAAATTAGATTAACAAATAAAAATTTATTCGTGTTGTATTTTTATGCCTTGAAATGAGAGAAATTTGGAATAATAATGCCAAACAAATTTACTACTACGAGAACCATCCACGATGCTATTTTGTTTTGAAACGAGAACGTATCCAGGATTTTTTACAAGGAGGGTGGGGGGGGGGTCGAAAAACTTAAAAAACGCATCAAAAATTTGTTTACATTCATTTTTGTTACGTTTTTTCGACTCGGACAAAAATTTCGGGGGGGGGGGAGAGGGGTTCAAACCGCCAAACACCCCTGGATACGGCCTTGTTTTGAGATAAAGAGAAAACATACGAAGGAAATATTCCTATTTAGATATGCTTGAAAGGCCCACTCTTGAATTAATCTGTAATGCCATTATGACACGCTGAAAAATTTGATTTCTTTGTTTAATTCTTAGCCATGAAAACTAGTTATTTTCGTAAAAATTCAGAATTTCTAAAATTTTGACAAAGTTTTGTGGGTAAAAACACAAGAAATTCCAAAACTCCAGCAGTAATGATTCGAGAAAAGAATAGTTCTAATTTATTTATATAAGAAGAAACAAATGGACAAAGGTATATAATGGCAAACACTTTTCACAATAATTAAGCCCTTCTGAAATCTAATCGATTCTTCTTCTTTAAGCTTTACTGCCTCATCTTTCTTCATATCGGAGTCGATTAACTTTACATTCTTTATTTTAAATATTTTTACGGCAAAACTTATTGGTTATAAGCTTCGTTTGCACATAGGATATTCACCAAAAATAATGGTTGATCCAAAGAAAGCGATAAAATGCATTCTGGCCATTGAATACTTTTTTAGAAGCCAATCTGGCTACCTCCATACCACAAGTTTGGCACATTCAAAAGTAAAAACAAACATTTACTTAAAATCAGTAGTTCAGTTTATTTAAGTTTTATTTAGTTAATCAATATTAGTTTCTAAAAGGCCCAATTCATAAATACGCAGCTAGGACTAGAGGAATGATACAACAGGTACACACAAACTCCTTGAATCAAAATTCATTTCATTCGACTCTTCATTCTCCAACTTCCACATCAGGCTGTCTTAATGTCGTCACAATACGCCAAGCGTCTTCGTCATCCATAGAATACACTATAAAAAAAGACTGTTTTAGCATTGCTTGGCTACACTTCGTCTCAAAATTTGATTAATTTTTTTTTATTATTGCTATTGAAAGGTAGTTTTAAAAGAATTAGAAGATCAAATGTTGACTTTCTATACAGGGTGATGACCGTTGAGTCCGCGAGGGATTCCCAGGGCCCCATTCTCAAAGGGACCTAATATGAGATTTTTTTTAAATTTTCAGTGGAAGCTTAATCCTCAAAAGAAAGGTAGAGAAGGCCAAGTAAGAAATGTTCCTCCAGGCATAGTCTTAACTCTTCACGGCCCTGAGTGGGGTATGAAGTTTTGTGTAGGATTAAAGTTGACTGCTCTTCTTAATCAATTAAATGTATTTAAAGGAATAGGGGGTTTTTAAAGAGAATATTTGGCGAAATTGTCAAAATCCTTAAATCACGTAATATTTTGTCAGTAATTTCAGGTCAGGCCTAACCGAGGCACGTTTTTCTAATCACAATTAAGGTTGATTGAGTTCTTGAAATTTCAAGATAAAAAAAAACACAAAGAGTTTAGAAACGTCTTTTAGGCTTACCATAGTAAATCAAAAGATGATATATTAAAGACAAAACCAATTGATGGGTCTCTTCTTCTCTAAAGCTCTTTCAAATTACTTGGTTTTCTGATTTTCTCTTACCCTACACCTTAGATACGTAACATTTACAGAATGACTTATATCCGCCTTTTCTTATTAGCAGCTGCTATGATTCGATTTCGTGTTTTCTGATATGAAAGGATTTACTATACTCAGTTCAAGTAAATTATAAAATGTTTCCGAAATAACATTGCACCTCTTTCTCTGACACTATTTCTTAAAGTAAGCTTAAGGAATGAGTCTGACAAAAAATGAGTTAAATTTGCCGTTTGGGTTTTCAGACTCTGAAGTATATTCCTTATTTACGAAACGAAAGATAAGGCGTCTAGGCCATATCTAGTTTTTTAAAAAGAAAATATAGTTTTGTTTCTTGAAATAAAATATTCTCAGTCAGATTTTCCTTTTTTTAATTATTCAGTCCCAAAAACGTACTAGAATTTAAACAGTTTTGGAAAACTCATTTTTTATACGCTAATGACGTTTGCTTAAAGTAAGCGCTACTGTGGAAACATCTGGTATAAAATTAATTAATGTCGATATGTCGATTGTCGAAATCACACGACGCCAAAAGAGACAAAATTGAATACCGCAAATCCTCGTCTATCGTCAAATCCACCATCTATGTTAATGTTCTCTGACTTGCAAAAATGTAAAAAGGTCAGCACCAAAGAACATATATAACTTTCAAGAGTGGAAACTAGCGAAAGTGTCTACAAAAATCACTAACCCTATCTAGCGTTTGGTGTTCCTTTTTATTTTTTTCAAGCTTCGTTATTGTGCCTTTTTTTCGCAAATTTAGATCAGACTCTTATTACTATATTAATTGGTACTTGTATGATATAGCCCCTACCGCTCAAGTTGTTCATTAATTGACCCATTATAGAACCGTTTTTTTTCGTTAGTTTCTTTCAGCTTAGCGTGAGACAAGACAAAGACAACTGACAGAATAGATGGAAAATGTATAGTCTTGACTATAAATTTGCACATTAGGGGGGGGGGAATAAAGAATTGGGACAGTGTGAAGCTAGAAACCCATTCTTACTTCATAACATGCAGAATAATTGTGCCTAACACATTAGGCAAGCAGACCCACTATACTTTACCCCCACCCCCCGGAATGTGCGAATATATATTGCCCAAATTTGCTTCTAAAGTATTATATTTTTATCATACTTAGGTATATCAAGGAGGCACACTTGTGTCTCTTTAAAGAGGCGACCCACCACAGTGTTAGGGATTTCAAGTCCTAGAGGTCGCAGAGAGACGGCAGTGATCGCATTTTGTAGCCCAAGCTCAAACTAAGAAATGTGCAAAATTTCACCCCCCTCCGACTTTATTTTCATGGGTAAAAGTGGGCCGGAAGTTCCGACCCTCCCACCACAGCTCCCCTTTAACGTTTTCCGATCGGGCTGAAATTTAGAGGTTAAGCTTTCCTAGGGCTCGGGAGCTTATCCTCAAAATTTCAGCTCAATCTGATCACTCCTTCCCTATTTTCAAAAAACCAGATATAGCCACTGAATGTTCATTTCTCTTTTTTTTTATTAGCCACGCCTACAGGCCACAGTTGGCAACGGATCCGGATGAATGAGGACTCATTCGAGGTGGAATTTGACCTGTTAGGGCCTTTTGATATTTTCAGACCGAAAAAATTTTCCCCCGAATTTACATTTACGAAAAACCTCGTTTTCCTATAAGAGCCCATGTTAATTTTTCCCACCACAGCCCCCCTTTAAAGTTGTAACGGGCTGAAATTTAGAGCATAAGCTTTCCTGGGGCCTGGGAGCTTATCCTCGAAATTTCAGCTCAATCCGATCACTCCTTCCGTGTTTTCCAAAAGCCAAATATCAAGTTTTGTGGGTATTTGCTTGCGTCAAAAATAGATTGCAGAGACTTAAAATAATATAACAAGTGTCTCTGTGGTACAGTGGTCGCTACTCCTGACTGTCAGGCGGAAGACCCGGGTTCGATTCCCCGTCAGAGGAATTTTTTATATATTGAATTTAAAGTTTCAAAAACAAACTCAGTTTCTTTTTTAAATCCAATCTATTAAATCCTTCGGCTCAACAGGCGTCTCCAGAAGAATATCACAGTCGGCCTTCAGGTTACAGGTAAGTCTCCACTGCTTTGATAACATGCCGTGTACCCGCATGCACGAAGACAAGTTGAAAAAAGAAAATCTTACTGTGCATTTGATTTGAGTATTCAGGAATTAAAAGCCTTAACACAAGAATCTTCAAGAGCGGGAGGTTTGGGGGGCGGCAGCCCCCATCTTTAACTCCTGACACGATCAGCTAACAGTTAGTCAAGCAATAATAAGTAATAAACTGTACAAACATGTGCAGAAATTATTTGAAAAAAACTACGTTTTCTAAAGAGTTAAAGAGGCTGAGTCACAAGTTCGAACCTTAAAACGTACAGGGATTAGGAGGTACAGTTGGGGGGCTGCCGCCCCTCAAACCCCCCACTTTCGCAACCTTTAAATAAAAAAAACAGGTTTTTTAAACTGAAAGTAAGGAGCGACATTAAAACTTTAAAACGAACAGAAATTATTCCGCATATGTAAGGGGCTGTGCCCTCCTCAACGCCTCGCTCTTTACGCTAAAGTTTTTAATGTTTAAAAAAAAGAGTTGTGAGAAAGTCAAACTTTAGCGTAAAGAGCGAGGCGTTGAGTAGGGCACAGCCCCTTTCATATGCAGAATAATTTCTGTTCGGTTTAAGTTTTAATTTCACTCCTTACTTTCATTTTAAAAAACTTGTTTTTTTTTATTTAAAGGCTGCAAAAGCGTGTGGTTGGGGGGGCGGCAGCCCCCCAACTGTACCTCCTAATCCCTGTACGTTTTAAGATTCGAACTTGTGACTCAGCCTCTCTAACTCTTTAGAAAGCGCAGTTTTTTTTCAAATAATTTTATTAGGATTGAGCGTCAGAGAAACATATTAGAAGAATATTAGGTAGGGGCTATATGATACAAGTACCCTAATTTTGCCATATTTATAACACTGCAAAATGCCAAGAAACGCAGAATGCTAGATAGGGTTAGTGATTTTTTTTTTGTCGGTATTACAGCCAGTTTCCAGTCTTGCAACTTATTCATGCTCTTTGGTAAGCACTGCTTTTTTTTTAACATCGTTGCGATATGCTGAATAGGTAACTACCTTTACCTATTGGTTCATTCTAGAACAAACTAAACCTTGTTTATAGATTATAAGTTGAGACTTCATCTATATTCGAAGCTTTTAGAACAACCAGGAAATAAATGTTGCCTCGTAAGATTTGGCAGTTTAAGCTGAAGTTTATTCCATTGTTCAGAAACCTAACACTTGACCTCCAACTGCTGCGTATTTCATACAATTGGTCGTAATAGAAGATCCATTTTGAAAGAAACCTATTAAGAAATTTGGACTTAATTAGTGGGACAGATCTGAAAATCAACCAAATAATGAATTTAGTAAGTTTGGATAACACCTCTTATTTTTTTCAATTCAGTTAAGAGTTTTTTGAACACATAAATGGCTTACCTATGGGAGCTCAATTAAGTCGATAATTAGGAAATATTTTTGTTGAAAATCTAGAAACAGTAGCGTTAGACTGGCATTTTTTTAAACATAAAATATGGGGACGTTATATGGACGATATAATTTCAGTATGGAATTATGGGGAGGAAGAACTGAAAGGCTTTTTGGAATACCTCAATTTTTGAGTGGAGGTGATTTAAAATTTAAAGTTGGATTAGAAGAAAATGGGAAACTCCCTTTTTTATGTTCTTCATTTACAAAAATGAAAATAGTCTGGACTTTAAAATCTATAGAAAACCAACTAACAACAATAGATATTTGTCTTTTTTTTTTCTCAAATCATGCTCGTCAAATAAAAGTGGGGTTGATTATTTCTTTAACATGCGAGGGGGGTAATTTAAAATATACAGCTGAATTAGAAGAGAATGGAAAACTTCCTTTTCTTGATATTCTTCTTTTAAAAATGAAAATAGTCTGGACTTTAAAAGCTATAGAAAATCAAATAACAACAATTGATATTTTTTTTTCTCAAATCATGCTCATTGAATAAAAGTGGGGTTGACTATTTCTTTAACATACCGCGAGGGGGGGGGGTAATTTAAAATATAAAGCTGAATTAGAAGAGAATGGAAACCTTCCTTTTCTTGATATTCTTCTTTTAAAAATGAAAATAGTCTGGACTTTAAAATCTATAGAAAATCAAATGAAAACAATTGATAATTTTTTTTCTGAAATCATGCTCGTTGAATAAAAGTGGGGTTGATTATTTCTTTAACATACCGCGAGGGGGGGGGGGGTAATTTAAAATATACAGCTGAATTAGAAGAGAATGGAAACCTTCCTTTTCTTGATATTCTTCTTTTAAAAATGAAAATAGTCTGGACTTTAAAATCTATAGAAAATCAAATAACAACAATTGATATTTTTTTTTCTCAAATCATGCTCATTGAATAAAAGTGGGGTTGAATATTTCTTTAACAAACCGCGAGGGGGGGGGGGGTAATTTAAAAAATAAAGCTGAATTAGAAGAGAATGGAAAACTTCCTTTTCTTGATATTCTTCTTTTAAAAATGAAAATAGTCTGGACTTTAAAATCTATAGAAAATCAAATGAAAACATTTGATATTTTTTTTTTCTCATTTCATGCTCGTTGAATAAAAGTGGGGTTGATTATTTCTTTAACATACCGCGAGGGGGGGGGGGTAATTTAAAAAATGTAGCTGAATTAGAAGAGAATGGAAACCTTCCTTTTCTTGATATTCTTCTTTTAAAAATGAAAATAGTCTGGACTTTAAAATCTATAGAAAATCAAATAACAACAATTGATATTTTTTTTCTGAAATCATGCTCGTTAAATAAAAGTGGGGTTGATTATTTATTTGATAGATCCCAAGGGGGGGGGGTAATTTAAAATATACATTTGAATTAGAAGAGAATGGAAAACTTCCTTTTCTTGATATTCTTCTTTTAAAAATGAAAATAGTCTAAACTTTAAAATCTATAGAAAATCAAATAACAATAATAGATATTTGTCTTTTTTCTTTCTCAAATCATGCTCGCCGAATAAAAGTGGGGTCGATTATTTGTTTAAAAGATAACAAGGAGGGGGGGGGGTAATTTAAAATATACAGTTGAATTAAAAGAGAATGGACAAATTCCTTTTCTTGATATTCTTCTTTTAAAAATGAAAATAGTCTGGACTTTAAAATCTATAGAAAATCCAATAGCAACAATTGATATTTGTCTTTTTTCTAAAATCATGCTCGCTAAATAAAAGTTGGGTTGATCATTTCTTTAGCAGACCGTACTTTGTAGTATCTGCTCACCAAATATATAGAGGAGGAGTTGTCTTTTCTAAGAGAAGTTCTAACAAGTAACAATTAGCAAAAATCATGCTCGCCGAATAAAAGTGGGGTTGATTATTTATTTAACATACCCCCAAGGAGGGGGAAAGTAATTTAAAATATAGAGTTGAATTAGATGAGAATGGAAACTCCTTTTTCTTGATATTCTTCTTTTAAAAATGAAAATAGTCTTAACTTTAAAATTAATAGAAAATCAAGTTTTTCAAGTTGTTAAAACAAGTTTTTAGAAAAACCATTAAAATAAAAAACAAAAAATCTTATTCAAAAACTTGGCTTTGAACAGTCATGGGAGATTTCAACGGAGAAGAAACTTTCAAGGGGAAAATTTTCGGAGGAGTAGGGGGAGGTATTTTAATTGAGAGGAATTTTCAATGGAGGAATTTTCTTGGGGTGGCAGAGAATTTTCCATCCCCAGGAGGGTTAGCTGGACCTCACAGCATTATATGAAAAACTATCAAAACCTAATAAAAAACACATTTTTTTCCACTGAAAGAAAGGAGCAACATTAAACCATAAAACGAACAAAAATTTATATTTATATAAGGAGGATTGGCCCCTCCTCAAAAGCTCTGTGCCAAAGCTTAACATGTTTAGCTAGTTCTTAAAGAAAGGGACGTTTGATTAGAATTGGAAAATTTTCCAAAAAAAACTAAAGAACTTTATTACTTTAGTATACAGCTTTAATAATTGGTGCTAGAGGTTATAGCATCCCTCTTTCTGCAATAATCTTTTTCTACGCAGCAAAAACAATTAGATTCACATGCCTACCGCCATAGAGGAGGAAAAGTGGGGCGAAGCATCATGAGAGTGCCCAAATTATTTCTCGGAGATGTAGTTGTAATTTCTCCATGGAAAGTGTTCCTCCCATATAGAGCCCAACCTACCCATCCCCTCCGTCACAATTCCATTCTCGCTAAGAAAAAAACTCAAACAATTCCTGCGACCAATGCCACCAGACAAATTCTCTTTATATGACTTTCTATCAAAAAGATAGAACTTTACTTACGTATTTAATATCTGATCATTTTTCAATTCATGCTCGAAATCCTCCCCTCCGTGCAAAACGTGATAAATTACAGAAAACAACGCCAAAATTGCATTCATTTTAAGTTTCAATACTGCTCTTTACTTTCAGTTGAAAAAAATTGAATCTATCACAAAATTTTATATTGAATGTCAGGTAATTTTTCAACTAATGCCGGAAACCCATATTCCCGTTCATAAGAAATTCCGACTCCCCATGATAAAATCTTGCATGGAAATTTTTTCCTAGTAAAATTTCCCCTCCCCGTTAAATTCTCTTCGGATAATTTCATCCTCGCTAAAAATTCCCCAGAGGAAATATCCTGCAGACAATTGTATCTGAAAAATTCTCCTTAAGCTACATTCATTTACCAGACAATTCAACCCTGCTGAAGATTTCTCCCCGAAATTTCTCGGGAAAATTGCGACAAGCCTATGGCTTTCTTCTGTATTGAATAAAATAAATAAATAATAAACAAATCTATATTCAAAACTGAGTCGCCAAAGAGAAAGTAAGACAAAGAGGATTTCGTATTGAAATCCTGGCCAATCCCCCCGTATGGAATTTCCCTTCGAAAGTCACACTGCAGAAATATCCCTACCAGTGGGAAATACCTCCTTCATAGACCCCCCCCTCATCGAAAAATTTGTGTTTTTATCCAAGTAAAAAATATTATCAGAGGTAAAGACCATACGGCTCCAATGTTTTATTATTTATAATTATTATTATTATTATTTTTCCCCAGAGGCACTTCATATGGAAGGGGTCATCATATAAAATTCAAAGGAGGCTTATTCGATTGAAAATCGAGAGTTCTAGCGCCCTATTTAAGGGTCAAAAGTGATTGGAAGGCAACTAACACCCCTTCCACGCCCACCATTTCCCCAAACACATACAATCAAAATTCTGAGATATCCATTTTGTTCTACGTAGTTGATTTCCAGATAGAAACTATGCTTTTGAGGGGGACATTCCCCCACAGCCCTCAGGGCACTGGTTGTAAGTTATGCCCTAGAGGCATATAAGGATTTTATAGAAAGCTTTGCCGTAGAAACTTCAAAAAGGACTCATTCGATTGGAAATTCAAGGGGCTAGTGCCCTTTTTAAGGGTCAAAAGTGATTGGAGGGCAACTAACCCCCTCTCACGCCCATCTTTACCCCCAAACATCCAATCAAAATTTTGAGATAGCCATTTTGTTCAACGTAGTTGAAAATTCTGGAAATTAGGTCTTTGAGGATGACAACTCCCTCACAGCCCGGAGGGCAAGGGTTGTAAGTTATACCCTGGGGGCATATAAGGTTTTTATAGAAAGCGTTGTCGTAGAAACTTCAAAAAGTGCTCATTCGATTCGAAATTTAAACGGCTAGTGCCCTTTTTAATAGTCGAAAGTGATTGGAAGGCAACTAACATCCCTTCCACGCCCACCATTTCCCCAGACACCTCCAATCAAAATTTTGAGATAGCTATTTTGTTCAATGTAGTTGAAAGTTCTTGAAATTATACCTTTGAGCAGGACAATTCCCCCACAGACTTCAGTGTACGGGTTATAAGCTAAACCCTCGTTGCATATATGGTTCTTATGAAAGGAATGCTTGTATAAAAGAGGGCTCATTTGATTGGAAAGTGAAAGTTCTATTTCACTTTTTAAGAGTCAAAAGAGATTGGAGGGCACCTAGCCCCCCCCCCTTCCACGCTCTTTTTTCGTCAAAACCATCCAATAAAAACTTTGATATAGCCATTTTTTAAAAAAAAGTTCAAAGACCATACAACGAAAACTCCGGTGTCGACACAGCCCCCCCAGGGCCCGGGGGCAGGCGTTGTAAGTTATGCCCTGAGGGAATATATGGTTCTTATGGAACGGATGCTCATAAAAACTTCAGAGAGGGCTCATTTGATTGGAAATTGAAAGTTCTAGTTCAGTTTTGAGAGTCAAAAGAGATTGGAGGGCAACCAGCCTCCCCCCACGCCCCTTTTTCCCCAAATGCATCCGATACAAATTTGAGATAGCCATTAAGTTAAAAAATTGTTCAAAAGTCAAATTGTTCAAAGACTCAGGTGTCGACACAACCCCCCCCCCCGAGCCCGGGGGCAGGCGTTGTAAGTTATGTCCTGGGGCATATATGGTTCTTATGAAAGGGATGGTCATTTAAAATTCAGAGATGGCTCATTTGATTGGAAATTAAAAGTTCGAGCTCACTTTTTAATAATCAAAAGAGATACGAGGACAACTAAGCCCCCCCACGCCTTTTTTTCCAAACCCATCTGATGCAAATTTTGAGATAGACATTTTGTTAAAAAATAGTTCAAAGGTCGGATAAAAAAAAACTCCGGTGTCAATACACCCCCCCCCCAGGGTCTGGGGGAAGGCAGTCTAAGTTATGCTCTAAAGGCATGTATTGTTCTTATGAAAGGGATGCTCGTATAAACTTCATAGAGGGCTCACTTGATTGGAAATTGAAAGTTCTAGTTCACTCTTTAAGAGTCAAAAGATTTAAGGACAACTAGCCCCCCCACACCCTTTTTTCCCCAAACCCATCCGCTACAAAGTTTGAGATAGTCATTTTTTTGAAAATTGTTCAAAAATTATATAACAAAAACTCCAGTGTCAACACAACCCCCAGGGCCCGGGGGTAGGCGATGTAAGTGTTGTCCTGGGGCGTATATGGTTCTTATGAAAGGGACTCTCATATAAACTTCAGGGAGTGTTCGTTTGATTGGAAATTGAAAGTTCTAGTTCACTTTTTAAGAGTCAAAAGATATTCAAGGGCAACTAGTCCCCGACGCACACACTCTTTTTTTCACAAGCCTATCCGATAAAATTTTTTAAATTGCTATCTCATTAAAAATAGTTCAAAGATCAGATAAGAAAAGCTCCTGTGTTGACGCAACCGCCCAAGGCCCGGAGGCAGGCACTATAAGTAATACTCTGGGGGCATATATAGTTCTTACGGAAGGGATGCTCGTACAAACTTCGGAGATGGCTCATTTGATTGGAAATTGAAAGTTCTTGTTCACCTTTTAGGAGTCAAAAGAGATCGGAGGGCAACTAGCACCCCCCCCCCCCCTTCACGTGCTAAATGCATCAGATAGAAATTTTGAGACAGACATTTTGTTAAAAATAGTTCAAAGTTCAGATAACAAAAACTCCGGTGTCGACACAGCCCTCCGGGGCCCGGGGATAGGAGTTGTAAGTTATGCCCTGGGGGCATATGGTTGTTATGGAAGGGATGCTCGTATAAACTTCATAGAGGGCTCATTTGATTGGAAATTGAAAGTTGTAATTCACTTCTTAAGAGTCGGAGGGCAGGTAGCCTCCCCCACATTCCATTTATTTTTTTTCCCAGAGGCACTTCTTATAGAACGGGTCTAGACTAGCCCCTCCCCAGCCCTTTTCCCCCAAATATATCTGATAAAAATTTGAGGTAGCCATTTTGTTAAAAATAATTCTAAGACCATATAGCAAAAACTCCTTTACGTATGGCCATTTCGGTAAAAATAGTTCAAATGTCAGATAAGAAAAACTCCTGTGTCGACACAACTCCCCAGGGCCCGGGGCAGGCGTTGTAATTATTTCTCACGAGGCATATATGGTTCTTATGGAAGTTATGCTCGTATAAACTTCGGAGAAAGCTCATTTGATTGGAAATTGAAAGTTCTAGTTAACTTTTAAAGATTCAAAATAGATCGAAGGGCAACTAGCATCCCCCCCCCTCCATGCTCTTTTTTCCTCAAACTCATGCGATAAGAACTTTGAGATAGCCATTTTTTTAAAATAGTTCAAAGATCATATAATGAAAACTCCGGGGTCGACACAACTCCCCAGGGCCCAGAGGCAGGCGTCATAAGTAATACTCTGGGGGTATATACAGTTCTTATGGAAGGGATTCTCGTATAAACTTCGGAAATGACTCATATGATTGGAAATTGAAATTTCTCGTTCACTTTTTAAGAGTCAAAAGAGATCGGAGGGCAACTAGCCCCCCCCCTTCTCCACGTCCTATGTTCCACAAGCACATCCGATAATAACTTAGAGAGAACCATTTTTTTCAAAATGGTTCAAAGATCATATAACGAAAACTCCGGAGTCGACACAATCCTTCAGGGCCCGGGGTACATGTTGTAAAAGTTATACCTGGAGGGCATATACAGCTGTTGTGGAAGGGATGCTCGTACAAAATTTCAGAGAGGGCTCATTTGATTGGAAATTGAAAGATCTAGTTCAGTTTTTAAGAGTCAAAAGAGATCAGAGGGAAACTATCCCCCCCCACGTCCCCTCTTCCCCCAAATGTATCCGATAAAAATTTTAAGATAGCCATTTTGTTAAAAATAGTTCAAAGATCTGATAAAAAAAAAAACATCGGTGTGTACACAACCACCCAGGGCCCGGGGGCAGGCGCTGCAAGTTATGCCCTGGTGGCATATATGTTTGTTTTGGAAGGGATGCTCGTATAAACTTCAGAGAGGGCTGATTTGAATGAAAATTGAAAGTTCTAGTTCAATTTTTAAGAGTCAAAAGAGATCGGAGGGCCCCTAGCCCCCGCCAAGCCCGTTTTCCCCAAACCCATACGATACAACTTTTGAGATAGCCATTTTCTTTAAATATAGTTCAAAGGTCCGATAACAAAAACTCCAGTGTCGACACAAACCCCCAGGGCCCGGGGGCAGGCGTTCTAAGCTATGTCCTGGGGCCGTATATGGTTCTTATGAAACGGATGCTCGTATAAACTTCAGAGAGGGCTCATTTGAATGGAAATTAAAAGTTCTAGTTCGTTTTCTCAGAGTGAAAAAAAGATCGGAGGGCAACTAGCCCATCCCGTCCTCCACGGCTTTGGGTTTATCGGATGGATAAACCCATCCGATAAAAATTTGAGGTAACCGTTTTGTTAAAAATAGTTCAAAAATCAGATATTAAAACTACGGGGTTGATACAACCCCCCAGGGCCCAGGGACAGGCGTTGTAGGCTATACTCTGGGGGTATATATGGTTCTTATAGAAGGGATGCTCGTATAAACTTCAGAGAGGGCTCGTTCGATTGAAAATAGAACATTCTAGTTCCCTTTTAAAGAGTGAAAAGAGACTGAAGGGCACTTAACCCCCCACCCGCACCCTTTTTTCCCAAACCCATCCGATAAAAATCTTGAGATAGCCATTTTGTTAAAAATAGTTCAAACATCAGATAATAAAAACTCCGAGGTTGACACAAACCCATTTTTTCACTTTGACATTGTTACTTTGATACCAGTTTAAATACTTTGATGAACATTTGATTTTTTTTTTTAATTGATTTTAAAATAAGGAAGTTTTTTAAACTTGACACTCTTTGTAATAAAAAACGAACAAAAATTAATTTAAAAAACTTCCCGAAAAATAAGTTTTTCAATGAAAAGTAAAGGCCATTTTAAACTTAAGCACAGCAGATACAAATACCTGTTATAATTCAAACTCAAAAAGACCAGAAATTTCTATTAAAGAATAAATGAAACCCAAAACGAACAGAAATTAAATAAACAATCATATCAAATAGCATTCAACAAGTAAAAATGTAAATGAATATATAGATTTTAAACCGAGTAATGCTTAGATTGAATATGGAAATCAAGCTTAAAACGAAAAAATATTTTGCTATTGAAGTATAAATGAAACTTAAAACGAACAGAAATTAAATAAACAATCAATGTCAACAAACATACAATAGATATTGATGTAAATGAATAAATAAATCTTAAAACGATTAAAACTTAAATTGAATATGCAAATCAAGCTTAAAATGGACAAAAATCACTACAAACAAGAGTTTGGGTATCACCTCCTTTTCTCACTGTAAAAGTCTAAAACCTACTTAATTTAATTTCTAATATTTTAATTTGATTTCTAATCTTTTAATTTAATTTCTATCTTAACTTAATATTTAATTTCTGTTCGTTTTAAGTTTCATTTATACTTCAATAGCAAAATCTTTTTTTTAAGCTTGATTTTCGTATTTAATCTAAGCAATACTCGCTTTAAGATCTATTTATTCATTTATATTATTACTTGTTGTATGTTTTTGCTATAATTGTTTATTTAATTTTTGTTAGTTTTGGGTTTCATTTATTCTTTAATATTAATTTCTGGTCGTTTTAAGTTCGAGTTTCAACATGTATTTGTATATTCTTTTATTAATTTTGAATGGCCTTTACTTTTCTTTGAAAAACTTATTTTTTTTTAGTTTTTTTTTAAACTAATATATATAAATAATGGACAAATTTCATAACTTATTGTCTTTTCCCTCAAGGCTGCTGGGGGTCATGTCATCCCCAGAGGCATAGTAGATAATTTCCGAGACCACACTACCTTTCCATGACGATAAAATAAAAGTTCAAAATAGGGATAAAATCCTTTTTAATAGACAGTGTACAGAAAATTCACAAAAAATACCAGATATTTTGGTCACATATACAGTGACCGAAATATCTGGTATTTTTTGTGAATTTTCTATAAATATTTGTCTATTAAAAAGGATTTTATCCCTATTTTGAACTTTTATTTCAGAGGCATAGTAATTGGACATTTCAATTACATTGAACAAAATGGCTATGTTGAACTTTTATCGGATGACTTTGGGGAAAAAGAGCTGTGGGAGAAGGGCTCCTTGCCCTCCATTCTTTTTGGTGACTTAAAAAGGGCTCTAGAACTATTAATTTTCGTTCAATTAATCCTTCTCCCGATCTTTTAGGACCATTGGTTCGATACGATCACCCCTGAAAAATAAAACAAACAAATTATTCTACAGTAACCTCTACAGTAACGTTCTCTGATCTGTTGAATATGATGGAGCAATTTACATTAAGATTCCTTGACGTTTTGCGGGTATTTTCCCCTTTTTCGAAAATCACAAATTATTACACGCTTGTAGCTTCCAAGGCTTATAAAATTGTATATACACCTAAATGCGCCTTAGAAATTTTTTTTTTGATTGCCTAAGAATCAAGGCTTAGAAAATTGCCTAAATATTGAAAACAATTGCCTTAATCTTGAAAAACAATGAATCTTACAGCAATTTCGGTTTAAGTCAGATTTTTTCTACTCTAGGTTTTGGATATTTCTTCCCAGAAAGTCACCAGTTTGAAAATCACCTGAAAGTTCTTCTCACCTGTTTAAGTAACAACAACAGATTGCACGATAGTAGATTGGTATTTTATGCCATTTTGTGGCATAAAACGACAGTTTTGACCCAAAAGGTGCTATAAAGCCACCGAGGGAAAATAATGAGATAGGCAATAAGACATGTTGTCCATAGAAGACAAACGGTAAAAATGTACATTTATTTTTAGCTTCATTTCACTAAGTTTATTCGTTTTATGCTTGAAACAATAACGTCCATGGCTGTATAATTTTGCATTAATCGTTATGGAGGAGGGCCGGCGGATTTTTTTGTAGGTGTAGGAGTGTAATTCTATTCTCAAAAACTGATCTTTAATACCTAAATTTTATATCTCTTGATCCACCTTTAGAAATCTTTAGAAGAAGATTTGGGGAAGGGGGATTACATCAGGAAAGAAAGCTTACATCCAAATTCCTACCGACACACCAAGATGGAGAACAAGAGGGGGCATTGTACACGACACCGGTGGCGGTTCTCCGGTGGCGGAAGGTGGGTGGCAAGTGCTACAAGGAGCTTTGTTTTCATTCAGAATTAAATGCAATATGTCTATTTTTCCTAATTATATACACTATTTAATGTATTCTTGTCCCCCTGAGGGAATTGCCCTTACTGGATTCAATTAAAGTTGCTTGTTTGCCACCCCTTGATTTAAAGTAAAGAATAGTAGGGGTAGTAAGGGCCACTTTATCCTCCTACTGGCGTCCATAGAAGGCATTCCTGTAAAAACAAATAAAAGTTTTATTTGGAGAAAACACATCAAAAACAATTTAAATGATGACGATGTAATGACGAACTGTTAAACAGATTATAACCCATTTTTGGTGTCGACCCCGTTCAAGTAAACCCATTCAACTTGTCCCTTGATTCAACTCAGTGCTATTCAATTCAACCCCAAATATTATAGACCCCCACTCAGCTCCCCCCTTCAATGCAACCCTTATTTTTCTCAATACACATTTAAATCATTTCGACTACATATGGCGTTTGATAAAAACAAAACAAAGGTTTCTTGATTATAAAAATAATCAAGAAACCAAATAAAGAAATTTGGCGTTACATGCCATGCCACAACGAGCATCAAAACAAATTGCAAACGAAAATGATCCATGACAACATCTACGGTTAGAAGATACGCGACAAATGAGCATCATCAATCGAACAGGAAGGATTCGCAATGTAATCAAATTGCAACGGAATAAAGGAACGCGTTAATTTAGCGCTGCTCAACAAAGATTTAAGTACAATTAATTGAGATTTTTCATCACCTCCCCCGAGACTACTAGTACATAAAAGATACATGAAGGATAAACCTGAAGGAATTAAATTCCCACGGAATTTCTCAATTCAATTAAGGTTGCTTATTTGCCACCCCCATGGTTTAAAAGTAAAGAATAACACGATAATTAGGCTAATATGTAGTTTAGGTATTTCAGGGGTTTGTGCAATAGAACACATCTGGTTATAGTTGAATTATGTAACAGCGTAGTTCAAAGAAAAAATAATTTTAGGAAAAAAGCTGGTTGTATAAAAAGTAGTTGTATCGTTTTAGTCTATGATGTAGGCAAAATTACGCAAGAAACATAGCTAAATATAAATACCAATTGTAATTACCTACTTACAAAAGGTGTTTAAAGCAGTTTAGCAATGTCTAGAGGACAAATGAATAACCTAGAGAATGTAAAGTAATAAAAATTTTAATTCTTTTCAAATCTTGCAATTTGTATAAATGAACATAAAAACTGAACCAAAGCTTGACGTTGTGAAGACCACAAATATATTTCGAGTTATCGACTGATTTACAATTAAATACCCTCTAAGTTTTCCACTAATGACACTAACATGTAATTCATCAAGTCCAGCCTTGCTTCTGCACAGACAGCGTAAACACTAATTCTCGCTAAGAAGATAGCCAGAGGTTATGCGCAAGGCAAAAAAAGATATCTCTTGTACCTTTAGAAGTAATTCTGTCTGGCGTCAATTAAGGCCAAAAAGCAGTAGGTAACCCTACCTCAGTTACTAAAAACGTCTAGAATTTAAGAAAATTTTCAGCAAAAAATATTCTTATTTCTGTTATTTTTTTTGTTCATGAAATCTAGTAGCACGAATCTATAAGAATAAATTTATATAAGATTTATAAAAGAATTTGCTAAAAACTCTGCAAATTTTTCTTCCCTAAGATTCAATTTTTCTTCTTTAATGAAAGGCTAAACATACATAAGGCGAAGAGAGGCAACGGTTAAAGAAAAACTCTAATCCTTAATAAGGAGGGGAAAAAGTTATCCAACATAGTTAAAACTTGATATTTTTCGACATAATCGCGAACTAGGTTCTAATTCTTATAATGGGTGATATATTCTTTCAGTTACTACACTGTTACCCATAACGATACTGAACTATAAAATCCTGGTTCGCTTTTATTAATCATACTCGGCTTTTACCAGAAACTTATACTTACTGTAGTCTGGTATTACAATCCTTAGTGATCTTACACAGTTATTACCGAGTGACAGGGATTCAATTCAATCTTAGTCGCTTTACCTCTATATCTTGAAATTAACTCTTCTGAACTAGTTCCACTTTAATATTGAAATTCAGAAAGGCAAGCTTGGCCAATACCCTAGAACAACCTATGGAATTTTTTTTTCTGTTTTTTTGTGAAGAAAAGTTTCATAACTGACTACTTGCGCCAACGTAATAGATTTACTTACTTCTTTCGGATAGTCCAATATTACAGAATTTGAGCGCATATAAGGCGGCCAAAATTAGCAACAAGCAAGACGAACAGGTTATAATAGTTGATATTAATATGGCTCCAAATCGAATAGTTGCAAATATGTTATTCTCATGACTAACCTATAAAAAGAAAAAAACTATTATTAGAACAGCCACTAATCAACTTTCCAAAGTGCATGCATATATAAAGTATACAGGATCACATCAAACAAAGATATGGAGAGAAGGCTCAATTTCTTCCAAGGGGATAATCGGGCTAGAAATAACTAGATTAGGATAAAACTGCTTTAATAGTTTTAAGGCTCGATTTTTTGGCTCCAAATAATATGGCTCCAAATCGAATAGTTTTAAATATGTTATTCTCATGACTAACCTAAAAAAAATACTATTAGGACAGACATTAATAAACTTTCCGAAGTGCATGCATACATAAGTATACAGGAGCACATCACACATGGGACATGGAGGGATGGCTCAAACTTACTCCCAGAGGATGATCAGGCTAGAAATTTTCATATTAAAGGATAAAACGGCTTTAATAGTTTCAAGGCTCAATTTTTTTTAAACATTGGAATTTTTTATTCGAGGTTGTCTAATTTTGCAATCGTTATTGTCTAGGCTATTCACGTCCTTTTTTTCTTCTTTTTGTTTTTTTTGCGCTAAGTTAACTTTTATTACACTCGATTTAAGGTTAGAGTGCTAAACAAACTGAAGCAAAACCGCAGCTTCGAGAATTTAAGAGACTTGTACACTGTAACTCCTTTTCCTATGTTGCTGAGTCTAGATGTTGCATCACAGCGAAGAATAACTTATAAAAGTAGGAGCAGTCTAGCTGTGGCATATACGATGCTATTCACAACTTCACTGATCAAACTTTAATCGGATTGGAGAATTTCCTGCTTTTATTACATAAGTAAAATAAACAATCTTGTTGTTTGACTGCACATGATTGCAAAATAGGAGAAAACAGATTTGTATCATATCTAAATGCAGCAGTTAAAACCGATTCTGAGTAAAGCCCCGCTATAAACTATTGGAAAATCAGTGTAACCAGGACCACTTCATGCCTTTTCTCTCTTAAGTTGCAACCATGCCATGCACAAGTTGGTGTTAAATTAAATAAACTACGTTATTTTTTCTTGCAAAGAAAAGAAGCTTCCCCTCCAGCTGTCTAACTCCTTAAAATGCGGTTGATATTTTCAATACTTGGCCCAAATAGAATTTGGGTCGTAAAAACGACAATAAGAAACATAAGAAAAAAAGAAGCAATACATGTATTCCTTTTCTTTTTACATGGAATATTTTTGGAAGATATCAAACTAAGTCACTTGACTTAGCCAGGGAACTTCGTTTTAGATTCGAGGGTAACTTGTGCAAAGTGGCTTCGAATGAGTTTGCCTATCGTATACTCCTTGTGACCTAATAAAAGATCGAGTCATGGCTACCATGCGCATTAACTGAAGCCAAAGTTTTGGTTTCCTGTTATTTTGCTGTACAAGTTATTCGTTCCGGATAAAATGTAACATTTTTTGAGCTACTGGCAATTAGTGTATTCATCAACTGTAGAAGTTTTCTCTATGCGCTTAGAGTAACAATTTCTGAACAATTTTATAGAGTTGTCAGTCCAACTTTCAACAGCACGTGGTTTGGCCATGAAATAGTTGGAAAAGAGTCAAGGAGTATAGGACACGATATATTGTGAAAAAAAACGTAAAAAACGCAAAAAACTTTGAAAACAACCTTTCCACTATATGGTACAGTATTTTCAGCGTAAATGAGATCTAAAACCTTTTTGTGAATTGTATATTACAAAAACCAAGGCACAAACTTGCATTTCATAGTTTTTTTCTTTTGGTAAAAAAGCAATATTTATGCTGTTTGGTCTATTCAATCGACTCCCAACAGATAGTGCTACTGCCACTGATAAGTCACTGCAGCCCTAAGACAACTGAGGCAAACACAATATCACACGCTCAACCTTCGCCCCACTCTGTTCAGAACTTCAGTCTTAACTTCCCTTACAGGAAGTTCCTGCTTCCTTTGATTCGTTTCTTATGATTTCTCCCCAACCACTGAAGACATCCTCATTTTCGTTCCTGCTGTAGATTTTCATCAAAATAAAAGTTTTATCAAAGAAACACTCGCGCAGATGTAGTTGTTAGTTAGTTATCATGTAAAGAAAACAACACACCCGGCCTATTTGGACGAAAAAAATAAAAAAAAATAAAAAATACAAAACCAGAGTATATGCAAGCAATTCCTACTTCTATAAAAGGATTTCTCGTAATAAGTAAACATAAATATACATGTATCTTAAACAAATCACATTAATTGTAAGACCAGGCTAGAGCCGACTTGAGTTTGAATAAAAAAAAATATTAGAGCTATTAGAAATTTCGTGAAAAAAGAAATAAAGAAGGAGTCAATACAAAAAAAGTAATACAGCAGTTTTAATAAAAGCTAATGATTAAAGTGATGCTTTTGGTACATCAGATACCAAAATTATATTTATTTTTGAATCAAGAGTAATGAAAGATTTTAAAATTGATGTTTCACGCTTCTCTAATGCCAAATTGAACTTAGACTTTTTTCTATAAATAGTAGTAAAAACCCTTAGAACTCCGAAGTCGTCCTCGGCTAGAGACCTTGGTATTTAGTATGTTAACTAGAACTTTTTTTTACAAGCCGGTACAAAAAATATCTGTGTTTCAATTAGTTTGAGGTTTACTCTTGTTTTTTTTTTGTTACCAACACTCTAAAATAATATAATAATCAACAATAACCAAATAATCTAATTTATCGTTCAGTTTTTTTCTGAGTGAGATTTTTTTAAATTGATTTTGTTCTCTTTTTTTTGGCTTTTAGTATCTTGTTAAGGCTAAAATTAGCCAATAAAATTTCAGTTATACGAGGTGTGTTAAAAAACACGGTGAATGACTTTTTTCAATAGCAACTGCTGACGTTAAATCCATCTGAAGTAATGCATCCTATAGTCTGATCCCATGAGATAACTGGTGTCGAGTTTGAGCAAGATGTGATATTGCAGCAGGGCTTCCTCTATCCCCGAATTTTCGGGGATTTCTCCGAAAATCTATGTGTCTCCCCGAAAAAATTTATTTTCCCCCGAATCCCCGAAACTCACTCAACCACTGTTTGACACCCTAGCGACCGTTCCTGGCAAAAAGAAATATACATACAATAATTTTTCAATACTCTCTTGTTCGTTAATTTTCGTCTTCTGTGTTACTTTGCATAAAAACTAGACCAAGACAATTTAGTTATAGACGGTTTTTTCTATGTTCGCAAGTGTGTCACTTTCTTTAATTTAGATTTAATAATTTCGAATGCAGTATTCCAAATGCTATAAGATTCTTACACTTACATCATTCGTGGTCATGTATCTTGACAAAATTAGCCAAGAATTATACTTGAAGTTTTTTAACGGAACGCTCAGTTAGATTCTGGATTTTGAAATTGAACTTCTAAAGAAAGAGAATTGTTTTGAAGACCGAATCATAAGTTTAAATTTGGTTTTCTTTTGCCATTTTCGGTTTTGGGCATACTGTATTAATGTTTAATACTTAATAATTGAACGTATAATATATTGAAGAAATTGATCTTTTTGCCAGGAATTCTTACCATTTAAATTTTTTTTCATTCGGTGTGTAAAATTTAAGTTCTTTTCTTTTTATCAGAGAACCGCAATTTTCATAACCCTCTTCATCCTCAATCTAAATTGGCCAGCACTCCCTCACAATTATTATTCAAGCCCCTCCGTCCGTGTAATATTTTCAGTGGGTGTAGTATTTTGAACTGCAGTTTTAAGAACTTTTTACGGAAACCTGTTAGTTACGCAAAAGAAATTTTATGGAAAATTTATTCTGCTCAAATTTGGGATAGCCGATTAAATTTGTTTAAATATCTAAGGCCTGCTTTTACAACTTCTAATGCTTTAACAATTAATAACCCTGTATGAAGGCTAATTCTGAGATAAATTTTTTTTTATAAAGAAAATGTGGTATAATTTATTTCTTCCTAAGAACAGTCCCTAAATACGATCTTCTTACCATAAAAAAATGCACAACTCCCTCCCCCTCCTAATGAGGCAAATAGCTACAGACTACGTAAAAGATCGAGGAATAGAGGATTCAGACGGAAGTAACCCCAAAAATATTATCCATAAGAAAATTTACAATACATCTTAAAGTAAAATTTGGGTATTAGGCTCATATTGTTTTCTTGTCAAGTTTTAAATATTTTTGGACACATTTATCACGAACAGTTGGTTAATAATGCCAAATAATGTTGGTGCGAAGTAAAAGAATTAGTAAATTTTATATGATTTGTAGCCTACAGCAATCAAGTCCAGGCATTAGATGGGCTGATATAAAAATGAGACTGCAATAAGTATTATATTTGGAATATGAATGGTCACAGGGTTGGTGGGAGGGTTGGGGGCTAATCGGTGACTATATAGTAATTATAAGGTAACCAAAAGAAAGAAAAGCATAGTAGAAACAAACAATGAAAAAAAAAATGTATGTTCCGAAGGGGCATTTTCCACACGGGGGTGGGTATTTTCCGAGGGTATTTTTCGCGGGAGATATTTTCCGTGGGGACTATTTTCAGCAGGGGAGCATTTTTTGCGGGTTATATTTTTGTGAGGGGGGGGGGGTATTTTCCGTTTTTCCATGGGAGGATTTTTTTTTTTGGGGGGGGGGGGTAAAAACCTAAGTCCTTAGAAGCAGCATGAAAAACCAACAATGTCTAAATGGTCGTCAAAATTCCCTTTTTAATTTAAGTTTAAATTTACTTGTTTAGTTTAGTTCTTGTTTGTTTTAAGTTTTAATATTACCCCGTACTTATAGGTTGAATTTGTCTATTTAATTTACTTATCTAGAAACCACAAACAATATTTTTTTTTTTAATATTATTAATGAATTTCTGTGATTAATGACTTAATAAAAAATTGCTACTGGTATTTACAGTTCACATGTGTTCACTATTTTCTTTTTTTTTGAACATAATTTTGAAGTTTTTGTCGCAATATCAGCAATAAGTGTTTTCAGCTATGGGTTCCAATCCCGGACTCTGGCTCTAAAACCTATTTTGTAAAAGGCTTGATTAACTACGCAGATACAAGCCCTACTTGAGCCTGAAAACGAAGCTAAAACCAATTTTGGCTCCCAAATTTTTGCAACGAAATTCCATTTTGTTTTTTTCCCGAAAATCCCCGAATCTTGAAGACTTGTCCCCGAAAACTCCGCGAATTTTTAAGACTTGTCCCCGAATTTTTATTTTCGAGAGTGGAAGCCCTGTATGGCAGTCGACTTTCAGAGCTGGTTGAGTGAAGTTGTGTTTATTGCGGCTGTCGCACATTATGAATTTCGAAGGACGCGTTAACATCAAGTTTTGTTTTGAGTTGCAGAGAAGTGCCGAAGAGGCTCTTGAAAGCGGAAATAAGTCGGTTAAAGACGAGAAGCAGTCGGGACGTCCTTCGACTTCAAAATGAGACGAAAACCTTCAAAAAGTGGCCAAACTGGTTCGTTCAAATCGGCAATTGACTATTCGAGAGCTTTCCGAAGAACTTGACATCTCGACGGCTCCGTGCAAAGGATTCTAACTAATAATTTGCAAATGAGACGAGTAAGTCTATTTCCTCCTTCATCACGAAAACGCGCCGTACCACACTTCACTTCTAATCCGCCAGTTTTTGGCCAAAAAAGGTTCCTGTATGTCCACATCCACCTTACTCTCCGGATTTAAAACCATACCACTTCCGACTTTTTCCAAAAATAAAAATCGTGCCAAAACGAAAAGACTTTCACACTATTCCTGACACTGAGAGGGCCATAATAGAGCAACTGGAGGCCCTTTTAAAACAAGCCTTCCAGAAATGTTTTCAATCGTGGAATCAACGTTGGAATAAGTGTATCGCTAGCCAAGCAGAGTACTTTGAAGGAGATTAATTAAATTTGATTCAACCTTATTACTTTATTCTTAATAAAATTAGTCGCCGTGTTTTTTAATTACAACTTCGTATACAGCATTAGTTGCGTTACTTTAAAAAAACATTTAATGGAAAAAGAGTAACATTCTATGACTGAAATTTCCGTATTTATATTTTTCATATTGGTCCGGGAAGAAACTGTTAAATAAATACCAGCCGCAATAAGTACAACTGTAGAGGGGTAGAAAAACTTGTTCCTCTTTTGTTTGCCAAATAAACCAGAGCGAAAATTCAACTTTTCTAAGAAAGGTTATATATATATATGTTTACAAGTAAGATATTGGATTTTAACTCCCCTTTGAAGGTGGATGACCGGAGTATTTATCTAAGCGAAGTCTATTAGACCTACACGAAAAGAACAATTCTTAGAACAACCCATGCACAACAGAATTTATTTTTGTATACGAGCTAGTCTGAACAGTAAATCAGCTCTTTCGTAAAAGTGAAAACACGTGGTTTAAACATGCCATGTCTTGATGAAAGGCTAAATAAAATACTTAGTCTTCGGTGAGTTAGTGGTTAAGAAAGAAAAAAGAAAGATGTTTTCCATTGTCAAGCGCTTCTCCCTCCTTAGCTGCCTGATGTTGTTTTATGAAATGTTACCCTCTTTCTTCTGTCAGGCTCTGTTTTAGAAGAACAATAACTGTTTTGCACCATTAAAACTATAGCATTTGGAAGATGTGAGAAGTATGGAACCTTTGATTTCGTCTTGATTCTTTGTAACTTCTTGGCAAATTTGGAGCAGCGGAAGGAATTTTATTTTAAATTATTAGAATAATGGAAATTACAACTGGAATACTTGGTCACTCCCTCTGCCTTCCACCTGAGTATTTAAAAAACTGCAAAGATTAGAGATTTGAATCAGTTGCTGAGACAAAAATTACACATGCCAACTGGCAAATCCCAACTGGTCTCTCGTTTCATCTAAAAATTTTAATTCGACTGCTAACCACTTTGTAGGTTATACACAGGTAGTTGAGGCGAGAGGGGGGGGGGCTGTGCCGGGTCTGAAACCAATCTTCTCTAAAGTATATAAAATTAAATAAACATGCAAGTATTTGCTTGTAATCTCATTTCGACCATCTTAAACTGCTATTGTGCAGGCTCTCTTTAATTTCCAATGTTCGCTGCCCTCGACTAAACGAAATCAAGTCTTTTTAATACGTCCAATGACAATTTTTATATAGACAGGAGGGGTAGGCCTGCACACATGTCTTCAGGCAGGGGATTCGCAAACATTTTTCCAGAAAAGTATTGTGGTTTTTTCAAATAGGCTATGACACATCTTTGCTAGTTTTACTTTTGTCTTAAAGGTTGGGGTCTCGTAATTGGTTGTTTTGGTTGGAAGCTCGTAATTGTAGTATGTTTTCATAGTCCATTCCCCTTGGCCACAAGAGCATATTCACTAAAGCAAAACCTATCAACTTAACAGTTACTCAGTGTAATTCCGCCAAAAATGTAATAAACAGCTAAAAGTTTACAGGAACATAGATTTCTTGTTCTTCATATTTTAAAGTCTTTAACATCTCGTCAAGAACGCTGGGATGTAATACGTTCACATTCCATATCCCATGGAATGCCAATCTACCTCTCTCTCCAAGTACATTTTAACTTTCGGATAAGATTCAGCAAGTTTATCCCCCTTCCCCCTCTAAAAGACGAAGATGTTGGAGGAGAAACACAAATGTTCTTAAATTTTCACTTAAATTCACTTTACTCTTTAAAATATTTAGAGCAATGCATTTCCGGTACGTCCAGGGATGCCTAAACCCTCCCTAGAAAACAATTTTTCAACAAGTCCATGTAGGTTTGAGCAGGGGGGGAGGACTTCGGGAAGATCACAGTGACTCGAAAGAGTTTCTTTAATTACCTGAATAGTGTCAAAGACAGTAAGAGTTGGCGGCAAGAATCCAAGTATAATAAACCAAATGATCCAAAGTTTCTTCTCGAAACGGAGCTGAAATGAAAAAAGGAAGACAAATATATTTTCATTTTCTTGTCCAGCAGAGAAACTGAAAGTTAAAACCCAAAGTCACTAACATTATGTTGAATGAACTTCCTATTGATGGCCCTATACTAATAAAAAATCCGTTCCAGAAGACTCTCTGGCAATTATTCCTTTCGCCTGTGAACCTATGTGAAGTATGAGCCAAATTACAAATTGCTAAAGCAGGGCAAAATTAACAAACAACTTTAACCTAGGTTCTGAGAAGTGCCTAATTGTGGCTAGCCAAATTTCTTGTCATTCGATGAAAAAAAGGTTGCCGCTTGGTAGAATATTTAGTTGCTTCATTTCGATTCAAGAAAAATTTGTGCATATTCGTCCGGCAAAATTGCGCTTAAAAAAAAGCAGCAAGTTTGTGTCTTATTTTGAAAAGTTCAATGTTCGTTCAAGATAAAACTAGACATAAAAATTTCAGTTTGGTTGCCTTTCAAACTTTATAAACAACTCAGCGATAATGAAGAAAGTAACTAAATAAATTCCCCCAACACAAGTTTTCATCACAGATATCTTTAAATTTACAGATGTTACTTCTAGCCTCTGCAGGTCTACTCTAAAACAAAATTCAAAACACAGATAAGTCCGACTATAGAAACAACCATAAAAATGTGTCACGAACTTTTCACAAGATAGTATATACCTTATGTTTTTAGTCTGAACTACTTATCCTTTTCGTTAATAACTAAGTTAATTCTTAGTTAATGCATTCTATAACCTATTCAATATAGCAATATTTTAGACACTCTCTTGGTAGGGGCCTCCCCCAGACCACTCAGCGCGTCCCCAGGTGGCGGATAGGGGACCGTCCTACAAATATGTAGAGTACCTCCATTGAGTGGGAGGTGCGGAACAAGGGGAAACCTAGTCCCCGAGGGTCGATAATAGAAACTGGAGCACCCTCGCCAGGGGACTGTAAATACCGGCGGTGGAGGAAGGATGCCCCTAAGATGTACACTCATCAGGGCCCACCGGCGTGTAGTTACGTCCCGTGAGTTACAAACATTCACCTAGCAATGGGTTAAATAGCATGGTGAAGCAGAACGCCATCGTAGGAGGATCCCCTACAGGAGGACAACTGTGGCAGGGCGTAAGATCCAATTTTAGGGACAACAGCCTCTACAAATAGCTGCCTCGATCCTGTCAGAGGGGGTTGAGCCAACCCTAGTGGACCACAAATCCACAGGCCTAGGATCGGTAGGGCCGGCGACCCTCCATCTGAAAATGATTGCCATGAAAAGATCAGACCCTGCTTCAGATGCTTCACCCCCTTCTGACTATCAACCCCTACCTGCCCATGGACTGAGTTTTCACCAACGGCTCAACCTAACTAACAAAGGTGACTTTCGAATCGTCATCTGGAATGTTTTGACGCTAAACTTCCCTGGATCAAAAGTCCTGCTCGGTCGGGAGTTGAAAAGTAATAATATATCAATAGCAGGCATCACTGAGACAATTCTTCTCGGTAATACCTCCAAATGCATTGGGGACGGATATTAGTTGCTTGGGTCTGGAAACGCGTCAGTCCACCGGAATGGCGTGAGCCTTGTCATGACTACGAACGTAAAAAAAGGACCTTCTATCATCCCAGCAAATCTTCGACAGGATAATGACATCACAGCTTTAGAGCAAGAATGGGAAGTGGAGTATTATATTATGGTACGCCCCAACTAACGATGTCGATGAGTCTACCAAAGACGTATTTTACTCTCAGCTGTCAGCGTTATTGTCACGGATATCATCCCATGAAATCATGACTCTTTTGGGCGGCTTTAACGCCAGTGTCCCAGACCCAGTTAGCATATTGTGCAGTTTGTTTGGTGAAACGACTCCAGACCATATTAATAAAAACAGAAATCGTATCTTGTATCTTTGCGCAGCAAATAACCTCGCTATCAAAAACACATTCTTTTCAAGGGAAGAGGATATACAAACATAGTAAGTGCAATAACGACGGGAAGACCAGGAAGATGATAGATTACGTCATCGTAAGTCACAGATGGAGATCGTCTATCAGCAGCTGCCGAACGTGCAGGGGAGCTGAAATAGGCAATACAGACCACAGACTCGTGGGTGCATCTCTTCGTCTAGATATCAAGAAATGTGAGTCAAGTGCTAGAGTTTCCCGCTTCAATCTCCAAAATCTGAAAGATTGCATTATCAGAGAAAAATATGCTGTGGAAACATCAAATAAATTCGAATGCCTCGAGTCCCTACCTGATTCAGAGGGAGCATGGGGAAAATTTGAGAATAATGTCAAGAAAGCTGGCGAGTTCTCTATTAGTCGAAGGTAGTCGCACAAAGCTCAATGGTTGTCAGACAAAACCCTGAAAGTTATAGAACAACGCCAGCACCACTCGACTCGACGGCAATGTGTCAGCCTAACGCAAACTGAACGGGGTGAGAAATAATCTCGTCCATAGCGATAAGAAACAGTTCGTCCAAGACAAGGCCTAGGAGCTATAAGATACCACTGGTAAAAGCGACACTATATAGACATCTCTGTTAACTTACTTCCAAGGAAGTCACCTTAATCGGACCCAGAGATACTCCCGATAGATCGCCACTACGGGATGAGGCAACCCAGCGCGAGAGATGGAAGGGTCACTTCTCCACCCTTCTTAACTCCAACGTTGTCCGATATCCTGACCCAGATCTCATAAGAGCTGCATTACTTGCGCCTACGATTCGACTTGGCAGCAATGATGAAGAGCCATTTTCCCTCGACAAAATCGACAGATCTATGAAGAAACTGATAAATAATCCCACGCCCGGTTGCAGTGGAATAGCTGCGGAGCTTCTGAAGTGTGAAGGTGCTGTCTTGTTGCTGTGGCTTCAAATAGTTTTCTGAATAGTGTAGCGAACGGAAATCACTCCGAAGGATTGGCACGCTGGAATGATCCTGTCACTATGGAAACGGAAAGGCTCCAGGAGCCAGTGTTCTAACTACAGAGGTATAACGTTGCTCTCCGTTCCTGTTAAACTGTTTGCAATGACTCTCCACGACAAGTACTGCAGTATATTTCGAAGAAACCAAAGAATCACACAAGTAGGATTCATGCCCGGCCGTTTCACAAGCGAACAGATATTCACTCTGCGGCAAGTGATAGAAAAGACATGGGAGTTTCAGAAGAACGCATGCATAGGCTTCGTCAACTTCAAAGCCGTTTTTGACTCTGTAGATAAGAAGTCAATGTTGCTTGCACTAAGAACAAAAGGCTCACCCCAAAAGTACTGCTCTCTCTTTGAGACTGTATGAAATAACATCAATTTGTATACATGTCAACAGGAAACGTAGCCAGACATTCTGCATTTGTGCAGGAGATCGGAAAGGACGTGCCACGGCTCCTGAACTATTTAATTGCGCTAATGACTATGTGATGATGAGGACCACTACCCGACTGAACTTCAGCTTGAACTTCAGTGATAGACTTTTAAGCGTTGTTGACATCGTTGACGAAATGACAGTTATGACAAACACCCTCGAAGAACTTCGTACAGCACTGACAGTTATGAGACAAGAAGTTAGCAAGCTTGGGCTCAACATTAGCTGGAGCAAACCAAAATTATGTTCATCGATTCCTAATTATCTCAAAAACCCCCACCTACAGTGGAAATATACCGAAATCAATTAGCAGTCGCGAAGAATTTCACAACCTCGGCTCCATTCTGTCAAGTGTCGAGATCAGTCGAGAGCAAAGTCAACGCAAGAATCGCTAAGGCAACTTCCATCCTAGGATGGCTCAACAACATTTGGCGTAGCCCTCTTGTAGCCGTACTATAAAGATGCAGATACTTAATACATCTGTCGGCTCAGTCCTACTATATGGCAAAGAAACGTGGCCGGAAACCACCATGACTTTGAGGAAGCTGGATGTAATCCAAAGCAAAGGACACCGAAAGATAGAGGGACTTCGCTGGCACGACTTTATCAGCAACATCAACCTCCTGTCCGTACGATGTAGATTCCACTCTCCATGCAAGTTGTGCAACGTACAATGAGATGGTAGGACCATCCCCTCTGAATTTAAAAGAAAAACCTGTCGCATTGTATATGATTTCAACCCTGTGGTCGCTGGATGGAAACAACCACGCTGTCACTCAAGAACAAGATGGTCCAATAGTCTACATACTTTCCCAAACGAGACAAGAACAAGACCGGAAGATACACTTGTGGCAGCTCAAGACCCAGTTTACTGGGGAAGGATGGCGTCTGCTCTCTCAACACTGGCGCCAAGTCAGCAGCAGAATCAAGTAAAAAGTAATTCAAATTTTTAATTGCTTTCTATATACAGCCAGCCTTAACTACTAAAAAAGCAAGTGGGGACCGATTATCCCCCTTAGCAGCCAATTTCATTTGTATTTACTTATGCATTTCTTATTCTAATATGCCAGAGGAAATTTATTATCGGAATTCTTTCTTAAATGGATAAACAAAGAGTGTATCTTTTCACAATTCGGGGAAGAATTCATGAATTTTGATTTTGATCAGATATACAAGTTGGATTTCAAATAGCAATGACGATTGATTAATTCACAACCATCTATCAGAACTTATCAAACACTTCGTAAGAATGAACTGTTTGAGCAACGCGGCTCAATAGTAACCCAGACTATAAGAAATGGAATATTAATACAAATAAATACATACAAAAAATTGGCTTATTATGCTGATTCCAAATATATAAAGTTCGTTAAGTTTAGTGTTACCCATGAAAGACTACGAGCCTGAGATTTTCAAAAAAGAGGGGAAAACCCTTAAAAGTCAAAGAATCTTAATGAAAATCACACCATCAGATTGAGCGTATCAAAGAACCCTGCTGTAGAGGTTTCAAGCGCCTATCTGCTAAAATGTGGAACATTATATTTTTTGAAACACAATTAAATCCATTTTTGAAATCCATGAAGAAAAATCATGGTTGCGTGTTTTTTTTTCCCCAAAGGGTAATCGTAATTTCTAGGGAGGAGTTCTTTGGAGAGACAATTTTACACTGGGGTGATTTGCCAGAATTCCTATGGGAAATTCTTTTATATGTCTTACTCTCTCTTTGCCAACTTAAATCTACGCGTGGAGATGTTAAGGGTAATTATTTGGGAGTAAAATTCCACCAGGATTGAATTGTTTAAGGGTTCCTTCCGTGGGAAGGAGAATTTTTCCGTGGGGGTGGAGCCAGATTTCCTGGCATTATTTAAAAAACTATAAGAAATGAAAAAAAAACAAGTTTTTTTCAACTGAAAGTAGGGATCAATACTAGAACTAAAACTAAAAGAAATAATTATGTGTATGAGGGGAGCTATCCCCTTCTGAATACCTCGCTCCTTACGCTAAAGTTGCATTTTCTTCCAATTATTTAATAACGACACCTGAAACACAAGGATCGTTTAATTAGAGCAATAAAAAGCATTTTTAAAAGTACTTAAAACTTTTAGCATGAAGAGTAATAATTTCTGTTCGTTTTAAATTCTGATGTTGCTCCTATCTTTCTATTGAATTTTTTTTTATTTAATTTTGAAAGAAACAAACGAGTAAAGCCAAAATCTAAATTCGTTCACTGTCGAAAAAAAAAACAACATGAACTGGAAAAGCGGGAGTCAAACAAGGTCTAAGAATGCAATGATTGTATGATTGCATGATTCAATGATTGCAATGATTCAATGATTTCAAGTATTCAGGGATGAGAGCAAAATGAAGTGATAAACTCAGATTAATTGAATTTTTTTACTTTCCTTCAAGTGAGTTTTAGTTCAGTTCACTGATTGCTTGTTACAATTTATAAGTTCTAAAATACCTCAGTATACATATAGACACAGAACAGACATTTTCAGTTCATCTAGTAAAACTTCTTTTTGCTTGTCTTGTTTTGGGTTCTATTTCAGTTTTAGTTCAATACACAGCTACCTTTTAGTGGAGAAAGTTCTTCAGTATCACTATGTGGTAAGTTTATTTATTAGCTTTAGTGGAATAGCTACCAGACATAGCAGTACAAGGGGCACTCCTGATTTTTCTTATATTTAAATGCTAAATTGCTAAATATTTGATTAACCAGTTTCTCAAACTCCTTGCTCCAGCGTGGCTTGATAATTGTGTATCAATACAGATGGTGATCTGGATCGATTGGGGTGAACACTTCCTTCGTATTCACTTCACGAATTTAAAAAAAAACCCTTGTTTTTGCCATTTTATTCCTTACTTTGATTAAGTCTTGGAAAGTGAAATCTGTTGGGGAGAGGAGGGGAGGTGGATGTTCAGGATGCAATTATAGATCACGAAAAAAATTATGAGAGTAGTTCTTGAAATAAAGCGTTGGAAAAGTGAGAAAGTAGTATATGACTAGGCATAGGTAATTTTATTTATATATATATGATTATTATTTTATTTATATATATGATTATTATTTTGCTTTATTTTTTATTGAATGTAAAAATTCTAATTTTGTGTTCAGCTTATTTTATTTCATTTTAATCATCTTAATTTTTTAGTATTTTTCACTTCTCTTTTTCCTTCCATATTTTTGTTCTATTTCTATTCGTAATTTTTTGCCTAGGTAAATAGTAGATTGACTTCGATAAGGACAGAAGGTTCAGCAAATGATATATTCAAAATAATAGGACCTTTGTGTCCCAATATACTATTGAAAAACTCTTACTCAATAAAAAAAGGAAATGAATAGGCAAAATCCATGCAATAAATAAAAAAAGAATCGACAGAAAGAACCAAACTAGAAAAGAAAGAAGAGAAACCTGCTTACCGATAGATAGCCAAGTGTAGCCCACAGACAAGCAACTCCACTGTATAAAAAATATGTGAAAATGACAGCTGGATCCCCATCTATCATGTCCATATAGTATTTGGCAACAAGAAAACTTAGCTGAAATAAAAGAAGAAAAGTGGAATTCACATTCTTCAAAACCATTTATCAATTGTATTTCACTATGTGACGAAATAATAAGTTAAGATGTTTTGCCATTCTTTTCCAGGCAACCAATTGATTATCCCATAGATCCAAATTGCTTTTATTATTTCCTTCTGGAACATCCGCTGTCTGTGAAATCATCAATTATATCTAAAAATGACCAAAGAGTGAAACTGGTCAGATGGTATTTTTAATTACTCTTGTTTCTTCTGAAGTGAATGTGTTGGGATAGTGTTAAAACCATTGACTAACTTCAGAAAATCGCATCATAACTGGAAAATATCTGAACAGAAGGCAGACATAAGAGTACTTCTGAAGTTTGTATTATGATTAACTAACATCTAATTTTGACCTTATTTTTGACCTTGATTAAGGCCTGATGTTGTTCTCCAGAAAACTGGCGTGCTAGTTTCGTTGTAAACTTTGATTTTCATGTCCTATAAGGATAACTGAATCAAGCATGTTGCTTTAGATCCAGAATACTGCCTCTAAAGCAGTTTTACCAAATCTAATCAGAACGAAACTGTAAGAGGGAAAGAAATTGCATAAGAATTTAATAGGATTCCATTTTCTTGGACAATAATAATAATAACTCTTTATTTCCATAATCGCTTATAGCTAGCAGCGGACGTCAAACAACAAGAAAATATAACACATGAGATTAGATAAATAAATATAAAAATAAATAAACTTTTTCACAACTTTTTATAGATTTCCCTTTCAACTAGTTCCTCATTATAGTGGTTCACGAAGTGTGGAACAAACGATAATAGGTACCTTTTTGATGCCTTTCAGGGTGGGGGACAAAGGAGTTGGCACGACGAAGTGAGGGCTCCTCTACGTGTTTTTGGCCGACTGATCTGTGATTCCTGGAAATCCGGTAATATTTTGCGATGGAAAAAAAGCTTAGGCATTTTTTTCCGAAACACATCGTGAGATCGTGGCGCTTTTCAGATAGTTTCTGAAGCCTCAGTTTCTGCAGGCTGTCCTCATAGGATGTATAAATTGCCCCAAGCATTATTTGGCACGCCCGCTTCTGAATATTTTCAAGCTTTTCGGTTTGGATAGCCGTTAGACCTGGGTGCCAAACGGGACAAGCACACTCGGTTTGCGATCGGACATACATACAGTATAGACTGCGCATAATGGAAACTTCGATATTGAACCGCGTTAGGCAAGCAAAGGATTTTAGGCATAGGGAAGCCTTTTGGAGGATAGACTGTATATGTGGATCCCATTTCAGGTTGCTTTTGAAAATTACTCCTAGGATCTTTATTTCATCTTTAGTTGTAAGTCCAGTGTCTTCTTGGGACGGAATTGCAGATTTTAAAAAGCTAAGGCGTAGAATATGGCTCTTGGGTTCACTAAATGTAAGTATTACATCTTCAAGATTATGCTTTAGCTGGGAAAATATTGATGAGGTGGTGATTTCTTCTGCTAGGCTCGCTAAGGTGCGGAATGATATGCTTGACAGGTCGTCAGCAAACTTGTAGCGACTTTGTATATATGCTAGGACAGGGTTAAAAACAATCAAAAAGATCAGTGGTCCTAAATGTGTCCTTTGGGGTGCTTCGCACCATATTTCTATGAATTCGGATGCTTCATCCTGCATGAGTGAAACACATTGGTTTCGATTTTGCAGGAAGTTTGCAACCATTCTCACAAGAAACTGTCGAGCACCCATTTCTTTAGCTCGGTTAATAGCTATCAGGTGTTGGATGCTGTCAAACGCCTTTACTATATCACCGAGAAGGATTTCTGTGTATGACTCTTCCTTCTCGAGATTTTTCATCGGATCGTCGAGAAGACATACAAGATAGTGGGTAGTATTATGTCCAGGCCTGAAACCAAATTGCCGAGGGTCTAAATTAGCCTCAATATTTCCATATAAATATTCACAGATAAAGCCCTAAACACTTTGGAAAGACACGGGATTTTTGAAATCTGGCGCAAATCGTTAGGTGAGAGGGTTTTTTTTATTTTAGGAATGGGAGTTATATAGGCTGTCTTGAAGCAATCCAGGAATGTATCATCTATTAGACATTGATTGAAACAGGCAGCCAAATTAGGACTAAGCTCCTCAGAGCAATGAGCTATCAACTCAATAGGAATTTCTAGAGCGTAATTACTCTTCCTGAGGTCCAGGCGTTTGAGCTTCTCGCATACTTCATAGGGGCGAATGATCGGAATTTGTTCAATGGGTTCATTTTCAGGTAGCTCGTCAAGAGGTGGGTGTGTGCGAAAAATTTTTGAAAAATGTGTGTTGATCATATCAGCGCTCAGAGGTTCACCATCAGAGCCGTAGATTGTCAGCTGTTTTCGAGTCCGTCCCATAATCTCCAGGACCTTCTGGTGGAATCTAGAGGGGTTAGACTTCCAAGCTTGTTAACCACTCTGAGCACCAAATTCCTTTTTAGATTTCTTTATTTTGAGACATATGACATTGCGCATTTTTTTAGCCTCATCTTGATATCCCAACTTATAGAGCTCATTTCTCGATTTGATTAGATCCTTAATCTCTCTAGTCACCCACGGCTTATTTTGTGACTTGACCAGGATTGTCTTTTCGGGAAATATTACATTATATTAATGGAAAAGCTGAGCAGTGACCTCTTGCATCATATTGTTGCCATTCTTCATAGTAAGGACTTTCGACCAGTTTTTCCTAGTTAGCCACTCTCGGTAAATCTGGAGTTTTTCTTGAGTTTGTGGGTGGTACTTTACCACTGACTGGGATCTGTCAGGGGGTTTTCTGCTAGGCTTCCATATTACAGTAAGGTGGTCACTCATACCAATAGCGGGGAGAGTGTAGGGGTGATTATAGAACTCCTCAATATTGGTAAAGATAAGGTCTAGTACTTTTTCCTCGCATGTTGGGACTTCAACAACTTGCGTAAGTGAGAGTGAACTTGAGAGCCAGCTAGCCTTTAAATCATTAAAGTCGCCCAGGATCTGAATGGCAGCATATGGGTATTGGGATTTTATGTAGTCAACCGAATGATGTAGGTAGAGTACGAGTTCCTTTCGGAACGATGCTCTTGGCGGGTAGTAGACTACACCAAAAATGATTGACGATACTTCTTTTGGCAAGTATCGGGGCCTTGTCCAAAGCCACAGAACTTCGTGCTCAGGTTTCCTAGGGATAGGCATATTTAGGGCTCGATTCGGAATTGCAGACTTGCAAAGAAAACCAACTCCGCCACCATGACTCACAATGGCCCCGTCCTTATTTAATCTTGGGAGTAGATACACATCGTACCCGGAATAACCGTGCATGTGCCAGACGCCGACCAAGTTTCGCACAAGCGAGCCACTTCAATGTCATTTTGTATGAGGGTGGTTTCCAGCTCTTCAACTTTATTCCCAAGAGAGCGGACGTCTGCGAGCAGGATTTTGGGAAATGAATACTTCTGCTTTGTGCGATTACAATCCTTTGTCGTACCGTGTAGAGTTAGGTGTCTTTGGGCATCCATTTGAGCTGAGCGCTGAGTATACTTGGGGTTGTATTTCAAGGTTGCAACAGGTGTTTTCACTTGTTGAAGGTGACGTTTTTGTTGATTGTAAGGTGGTGGGAGTTGTTCATGGAGTAAAGCTTGATTTTGGTGGTGGGATTGAGCGGTGGAAATCAAGAATGGGCTGTGTTAGACTAGCGACTCGATGAGCTGTGAAAATCTGTTCCTCGTTGGAAAATGGGGAGTAATAACTTGGTGTGCTGGCGGGATAGTTAGTCTGATATCTGGTACAGGCCCGTATGGTATAGCTTGCCATCTTATTGGGGGTGCTGGTAGCCACGGTCTTCGGTAGGGGGGAGGGGGAGCTATAGGATATATGCTGGTGTCTTTCCTCGGAGGTGTGAGTTTCAACTGCATTAAGGGGACAATTCTCAGTAAACGATCTCCTGTTCTGATATCTTGATTCCCAACTTCGGACTTTGCAGGGAACCCGTTTTTTAACTGCTTCGGGTGCGTTTTTATTGCCCCATACAGGCGACATTTAGCCGGCAGGTGCACTTTAGGACAGTCATTCACGAAGCAAAGACCACAGGAGAACTTTCGGCAAGGTTCTTTGTGTACCAATATACATTGATCGTTGCCACATTTTCCCCTATAGAAATCTGTGCAGATGTGTAGAAAGGGACAATCCACACTGTTTCGGAAAATTCCCCGGAGGTGGAAACGGCATACTAAGGGTTCTTTGATTTGTTTCTTTGGATTTTGGCTTGGGACCCAATCCTTTGGATTGGGACAATCCACACTGTTTCTGCACATTCCCCGGAGGTGGAAACGGCATACTAAGGGTTCTTTGATTTGTTCCTTTGGATTTTGGCTCAATTCATCTTGATCAGGAGAGATTTGGGTACTTTGGTTTAGTTGTTTAGGCGTATGGCAGGGACGTCGATAGCAGTTCGTACACTTGAACGAAAAGTACCGGCCCGACGGCTTCTGCAGAGCCAGTACTAGGTCTGCATCTATTGCAGCGCATGCACCGTGCTGCCATCTTTTGCAAGAATGGCATTCAAAGGAGGGGCTTCCCCCAGCTGGTATGTCATTGGTGATGCACCTAGAGAGGTCAGGGTTTAGCAGCGATTCAGATGGAGGCAAGCCTAAGGCAGGTAAGTCATTACTGTTCTGCGTTTTTCCAGCCTCATTTACGTCTTCTGCTATTACTTCAGGAGCGGGTGTTATTGGTGGTTGTGAAACTGGTTCAAGTTCGGGTTTTTCAATATCACCGGGGTTCATAATGGCAAGAGTAGAATACGAGGGCTTAGTGATTACAATAGAACTTTCGGCCGACTTGGAGAGAGTACTACCTGCTTGGGGGCGGAGAATCCCGCTAGATCCCGCTGAATTGGGAATGGGAGTAGTTGTCTTAGTCGGTTTTCCGGTCACTTTTGGAGACGCAACAGTAGCAGCATTTTTTGGTTTGCATGGAGGGCAAAGGTATGTATTCTTTAGTTCTGGAGAGTATTTAACTTTACCGCACGCGAAATGAAACCACTTGTTGCACTTAGTGCATGCTACGCCACCGGTCTTGCTGGTTACATTGGCGGAGCAGATTCCACATGTATCTTTAGTCATGGCCAATTCTGGCACAATACACAGGAACAGGGGAAGTGTCAGGACCCGCTCACCTATTCCCCGCAATTCAAAGGTAATTTAATACCGGCGGGTACGTTCGGCGCTTGCGGCGGGTACCCTCCCCTCTTCTGCCTATTGCCTGGTATATCCTGCCAGAAATCTGCACAAACAACTGCTCGTAATGTATGTATTTGGTGTTAAGCGCGGCCAAATAAAACGCGGCTCTCAGGAAGAGTCCGGCGTGATTCAACTTCGTAATCCGTGGTCGGCTAGTAACAAAATACAGCTTACAGAGGAAACGCAGCGCGAAGAAATCGCCGTTCTCAATGTTTATCTAATATGAAGGAAAGAATACCTGATGTAGATTTGTCAAGACGTGATTGGTTGAAATTATTTCAATAGGAATTATTTGTGACGTCAATAATGAATTTCTTCAAGTAATCTTCACTCCTGGTTATATATATCACTTATATGGATTAAAATACGTGGATTTAAATTCTGATATGGGGATGACAGACCAACTTCAGAATCAGCAACATTTCATTTGCTATTAGAAGAATAAAATGATAAATTTAGCACCTGTAAATTCAGCATTATTTCATTTTTAATTGGAAGAATATTGAACGCAGTATTACAAGATTCAAGAACAGTTAGTGAACTTTCTAAGTCAATGAACCGGTAACCTGCTTTGACCTGCAATTTCGAAGAAACTTGTACCACCTTTGCTCAAAGCAGTATTAAAAAATTCAAGAACAGTTAGTGAACTTTTTAAGTCAATGGACCGGTAACTTGCTTTGACCCGGTGTGATTATTTTGTTTAGTATAGAAGCAGTTTGTTTTAATTTTGATAAGTTAGTAACTCTACTGATGATGATGACCGACTGTGTCATCGAAATATTTAGAGTCTTTGTTTTATATTTTCATTTCACTGTCTAATAAAAGGACCTATCCCTATTTGGAATTCTTATTGATTTCGTCATAGAAAAGGCAGTGTGGTCATGGAAAATAATAGTAACATGTGTTGTATTCATACTGCATTAATACGACAACTGTGAACTTGTATCAATATTGTTATCAAATAAATCATGACTAATATGCCTTGGTTAAGATGACTAATGTCTTGGTTAAGATGTTGCAGCAATTGCTGCAGAACTAAATTTTTTTTATTTCCTTTCAGAGCAACTGCGAATTAAACCGACCATGATTTAGATCAGTATCACTTTTTGTTGCGAACATGTCTTTGAAAACTATACCGCTCAAAACTTGCTTTTCCAGAATCAGTTCAAATTAATATTAAATCATATGACAATAAATAAAATACAAAACTTAATTTTAGTTAATATAAAACTATTAAGTCCCTCATCAAATCGGTAGCTGATCAAAAACTAATATAGATGACACGTCTCGAGGAAAAGCATAAAATCAGTTGTTTTTGCTGCTTATTTCTTCGAAGCAAATTTTTGTCTTGTTGCATCACCAGCGAGAATTGTTTTTCTTTTTAAATAACAACTGTAGTTTCTCAGACGTAAGTTTCTGTGTGTGTGAGCCTTTTTTTTTTTTTTTTTTTTTTTTTTTGAAAGCGCTGTTTTTGTCTCATATTTTCATGACATCTACTAGCAGGTATTGACTTTTTAATGCATTTTTTGCTTTTCTCTTCTTCTTCAGTCAAGGAAGGCTTCTGGATGTGAAAACAAAGTATTTCAGAAGTCTCAAGGAAATTATTCATTTATATAAAGGAAATTGGCACCCAGGTTTTTTTTCGCTGGCCATATTATAATACCATATTAAAATACCACACAGAAAATACCATATTAACAGAAATAAGATCTAACGGTGATACTGGATGTAGGCTATAACCAAGATCATTCACACCATTTCTTTTTAATTTTAAACCAAAAGTGAAGATGGTAAAAGTAGAATGACCAAGGCTCAGGGTGTTTTTTCACAGTCAAAAAAAGTTTGGAAGAATAGGAAGATAAGTCTGCAAACCAAGATTAGATTATTAGAAGCTATTAGATTATTAGAAGCAAGATTAGATTATATTAGATTATATTATATTAGGGTGTTTTTTCACAGTTAAAAAAAGTTTGGAAGAATAGGAAGATAAGTCTGCAAACCAAGATTAGATTATTAGAAGCTATTAGATTATTAGAAGCAAGATTAGATTATATTAGAGTGATGACAGTGGTCAAATATGGCTCTGAAGCATGAGCACTCTGAAAACCAGATGAAGATTTGCTAGATGTTTTCCAGAGAAATTGCTTAAGGATTGTGCTGGGTACCCGGCTGACTGACCGTATTTCAAACAATAGGCTGCACGAAAAATGTGGTTCAATCCCGATCTCTAAGGGTATAATGAAAGAAAGGTTGAGGTGGCTAGGGTAAGTTGTGCGGATAAAGGATGACAGATTGCCGAAGATTGTTCTTTTTGGCCAACCGTCTAGGGCTAAACGGACAGCAGGTCGTCCTCGTTTGGAGTGGAAGGACGTAATAAAGAAAGATTTAAAGGAATTGGGAACTTTGTGGGAGGGTGTAAAAAGGGAGGCTTTGAGACTGGGATGGAGGAGGAGCGTGCGGAGCTGTATTGGCCTCAGGCGGCTTGGTGCTGCGGTTAGTTGTTAGTAGTAGTAGTAAAAGAAATACATAACAACCGGAACTTAAAAAGACATGATAATGGCAACAGAGTATTAGCTAAACGATATTTTCCCTCCATTCTCAAATTTTTAATCGTGCGCGAGTTTTTTTGTTTTTTTATTTAATCAACTTCATTTAATTAATGAGTCTTTAGAACGCACTTAATTACTCTTCTTGCAAAAAGCAAAAATGTACGCGGAGTGAGGACTTTTTCCGAAGACACTGGTCAAAATAAAATCCAAACGAATATTTTCCCTATATGAATATTTTGTCTATAGCCGTCCTCAACAAAATGGGAAAAAAAATTATAAACTAGATCAAAAGGGCCTTAGCTTCATCACTTCATAAAAATTCCACTAAAATTATAAGTTAGATATTCTATTATTTTCTTTGTGTCATTTTTCTCTAATCTATTGCTTAGAGCAGCTACTGATCAAACAGACAAAATTTTCGCTTGGGTTTTAATTACTATATTTTAGAAAATTCCTTATTCCACACACCTTCTTCTTTTTCGTATGATGGAATGCCAGCGTGGTTTTCGTCCTTACTTGCATACTCTTATTCTTCAGAGCAGAGCACTTGCTTCCTTTAAATGTTTAATTAAATAAAAAAAACAAGTTTTTTAAACTGAAAGTAAGGAGCGACATTGAAACTTAAAACGAACAGAAATTATTCCGTATATGAAAGGGGCTGTCCCCTCCTCAACGCCTCGCTCTTTACGCTAAAGTTTGACTCTGTCTCACAACTTTATTTTTTAAAGCAATAAAAAGTTTGACTTTCTCACAACTCTATTTTTTAAAACAATAAAAAACTTTAGCGTAAAGAGCGAGGCGTTGGGAGCGGACAGCCCCTTTCATATACGGAATAATTTCTGTTCGTTTTAAGTTTCAATGTCGCTCCTTACTTTCAGTTTAAAAAACTTGTTTTTTTTATTTAATTTCTGATCGTTTTTTAGTTAATGCAGCTTTCATTTGCATAAAAATTTTACTTTTCTTTTGCTAAATGAATGTCTTTACAAATTAACTTACGTAACTAACTTCTATATTCGTATAATTTTCTTCTGGCAAAAATTCAAAGTTGCAGATTTTTGCAGATATGAGCTTGAAACCTATGTAATAGGGTTTTCTGATACGCTGAATGTGACGTTGTAATTTTCATTAAAATTCTTTCACTTGTAGGGGATGTTTCCCCCCTCTTTAAAAAATTGAGTAAATTTCCTCAGGCTTGTAGCCTTTGATGAGTAATACTAAACTTAATAAAATTTATATATTTAGAATCAGCATTATAAACACATTCTTTTGATACATTTATTGACATCAAAATTCCGTTTTTAAAAGTTTCGATTACTATTGAGCCGTATCGCTTGTTTTTTTATTGTTTTTTTTATTACGTATATGTTATTACGTATATGAGGGGGTTCTGCCTTTAGTCAATACCACGCTCTTTACGTTAAAAGTTAAAAAGAAATTTGATTCACAAACCCCTGAATCACAAAGGCCGTTTAATTATAATAAATAGCTCTTTTGAAGGCAATAAAAAAAACTGTAGCGTAAAGAGCGAGGTATTGACTTTGGGGAGAACCCCCTCACATACGTTATAATTTCTGTTCGTTTTAAGTTCTAATATTACTTCTTAAATTTCATTTGAAAAAACTTGTTTTTTTTTTTATTTAATTTCTGATCGTTTTTTAAATAATGCTTGGAAATCCGGCGCCCCCTTCATAGAAATGTCCCTTACCCCAAAGAAACATCCTCCACGGAAATATTCTCCAGAGTAACTCCCTCCTCTAGCCCCCCTCCAGAAAAATCCTTCCTGAAAATGGTTGTATACTTCCCAATAACCAATAAATAATGCTGGCAAGTCCGGCGCCCCCTTCATGGCGATTTCCCTTCCCCCATGAAAACTTCCTTCATGAACAGATCCTCCAACACACACCCCAACCCCCCCGTCCCTCCCACTCCAAGAAAAAAAAACCCCTGAAAACTTCTGTATACTTCCGAATAACCTATACTATATGTTAACATTGGGTAAAGTTCATAACTTTTATCCCTCCCGCTGGGTACTTCAGGGGATTAATTTATCCCAAAAGATATATTTATTATATTTTCGACCATGCTGAACAAAATGGCTATCACAAAATTTTGATCGGGTGACTTTGGTAAAAAAATAAGCGGGGGAGGGGGCCTAGTTGCCCTCCATTTTTTTTGGTCACTTAAAAAGGGCACTAGAACTTTTAATTTCCGTTCCAATGAGCCCTCCCACGATATTCTAGGACCACTGGGTCGATACGATCACCCCTGGGAAAAAAAAACAAAACAAAAAAACAAACAAACAAACAAACAAACAAACAAATAAACACGCATCCGTGATCTTTCTTCTGGCAAAAAATGCAAAAATCCACATTTTTGTAGATAGGAGCTTGAAACCTTTACAGTAGGGTTCTCTGATACGCTGAATATGATGGTGTGATTTTCATTAAGGTTCTATAACTTTTAGGGGGTCTTTCCCCTTTTTTTGAAAATCAGCCAAATTTTCTCAGGCGCATAACTTTTGATGGGTAGCTCTAAACTTGATGAAAGTTATATATTTGAAATCAGCATTGAAATCTGATTCTTTTGATATATCTATTGGTATCAAAAACCTGTTTTCTAGAGTTTCGGTTACCATTGAGCCGGGTCGCTCCTTACTTACAGTTCGTTACCACGAACTGTTTGATTTAATTGAAAGTAAGAAAAAAGTAAATAAATAAAATAAAGCAAAATTACATAAAACAAATAAAAAATAAATAGATAAAAAGAAATTAAATAAATAAATACTCACCAGCTTAACAGTTGGGTGCCGAAAATTTTCCCTATTGACATTAGTACTTTCATCTTTGCCAAAGAAGTTGAGGAAAACGTACCCAATAACAGCTGCTGTTATTAATAGGAAAGTCATAATATCAAAGTATTGGTCTCGGAACACTCCGTGAAGTAAGTGATACAAACAAAAAACTGAAAAAAACACAAGTATATATTAAATTCTACCATCAATTTATAAACACCCTCTAAATCTAGAATTTAACCTAAATCTTTCTTCAGCAAGAAAAAATCATATCATGCATTTATCATACTCCTGATAAAACTGCCAAAAACTGTTTTCTAAGCTGTTCTCAAAGGGAATATTAGTAGGATAATTCACATTCAATATCACTTTGATCCTCCTGGTCTGCATTGCCCTGCTCATCCTCCCTTTGAGACCAGCTTAGGAAACAGTTTCTGGCAATTATCTTAGAAGCGTGAAACGTAAGATACAATCATTAAGCGTAACAAGGATGATAAGGCGGATAAAGCGTTCTGTAGAACTCTCGCTAGAAGTAAACCTGATGATGAATTTACGATGATGAATTTGATGATGATCCTCTAACTTACAATCTTACTCAGTTAAAAGCCACTGAAATTTTGAGATTGGGTTGAATCAATCTATATCAACATTTTTTTAACTGTTAACAGTATTTGCGAACGCTGTCAAGTTGGAAAAATATGGATCAGAGATTTAACAATCCACCTTATTCATGCTCAAAATAACGCAAGTATTGACGCAAATTCAAAAGAAAATTGAGAACGTAAAATTTTGAATTATACTAAATAAAAAGATACTTAAAGATCAAATTTACAAAAAATAATAGTAAAAACTTATAACAGACTTGCAGAAAACAAAATCGGATATTGCCTGACCTACAGACTGTATTTAAAACGATTATTTATAGCCTGGAAAGGTAAAAAACATAGCGTTTTGTAAAAATGATGAGATCGACAAGTCTTTTTTTTTTTTTTATAGCTCGAACTATCATCATTACCAAGCTGAATTTGGAAATGAATAATTATAAGCATCAAATCGAAGCTCATTTCCAAAACTCTATTCGAACTGCTGTATTTTTTTTTTATTTTTTTTTTGAAGCACAATTTCAATTCTTTTTTTTTGAAGCAATAAATTTGGTGCAGGAATATCCATGATGGTCATAAATATTATATATTATTTTTGTTTCTTTGTTACACAAAGCTTCAGAGTTTCGAATCTGGTAATGAAGAAGTTAGATGAAATCTTTTTAGGAAAATAATATTCAGAGTAGCAGAAGACGTCTTAGGGAGGAAAGTTAGAAGAGCAGCTAGGAATAACAGCAAAAATGGCTTAAGCTTGAGAGAAGAGAAAAGATATTCTGTAAAAGAGGTTTCTAAGTGATAGAATTTACAGGAATCACACAAGTAGAGATACAGAATAAGCGAACTAGAGAAGTAATTAAGGTGTGAACTAAAGATATTTGGATTCAAGGCTATGGATGAAATTGCCATGAATCTGGAGGAAGTATCCAGACGGTATAATAGTAAGATATTATACTGTTATGTTAAGAAATTGAAACGAACTATTTTAAGAATGTATTAAACAGTAACAGAGTTGTAGGAAATGATACAGAAAAAATGGATCTCGATAGTGTGGAAGCGAGGTAAGATTTGTTTTACAAGAAGGAATTAGACACGGTACTAAAAGATTGAGAAACGATAACGCCTTAATTTCTGATAGCGTTGTAAATGAGTTGTCAAATATTCTCCTAGACTTAGATTTTGCTGACGATTTAAGCATCCTAGATGAAAATATTTGCAAAATGAAGGAATCTTTAGAGGTTTTGCGAGTTCAGAGTGCGAAAACAGGTTGCAAAACTAATGTTAAGAAAACTACTTGGGTACCCGACTGACTGACCGTATCTCAACAATAAGCTGTGCAAAAAATGTGGGTAAACCTCACTTTCTTGAGCTATAATTAGAGAAAGATCGATATGACTAGGACACATTTTTGCGAACGGAGGATGACGGAATGTCAAATATCCTCCTTGTTGGGCAACCGTCTAGGGCGAAACGAAAAGGAGGTCACCCAAAATGGAGTGGGAGGATGTCTTAAGGAAAGATTTAAGGGAAATGGGAACTTCTTGGGAGTGTGCAAAGAGGGAGGTTTTGAGTAGACTGTGATGGAGGAATTGCATGTGTAGCTGTGTTGGCCTCAGGTGACTTGGTACTACAGTGAGTTTTTAGTAGCAGTAGTAGTAGCAGTAATAGTGCTATGTGCGTATGCGGGTAAGGTAGGAAATGAGATCAGTGGCCGGTTTGGTGTAGAATCACAAGTTAACCATAGTTATTTCCTATCCTTGTTTAGACAGATTATTCTGATTAGACATCGTCCTAGGGAACACAGCAAGGGCTATGGCAGATCAATGCATCAGCTGGAAAGGTGAAACTCACTTAGACTTAGATTACATGGATGATTTGAGGGTCCTAGAAAACACACCGAGAAAAATATGGAAGACACGTCAAAAAGCTGAGCAAGATAGTTTAAATGTTTTCTGAAGTTATTACCTAAAGATAGTAAACCGTATTATCAAACAGCAAACTGTGCAAAAAGTACGGTTCAATCCAGCACTAAAGTTACACTACGCTACTTTCTCCAGATGGTAGATTGCCAAAGTTTGTTTTTTTGCCCAGCCATCTGGGGCCAAACGAAAAGCAAACGGCCCTGAATATAAAGAAAATTGAACCTTCATTAAAGGGTAAAGATTTTACACATACTATGGTGGAGGAGGAGTATGTACATCTGTTTGGAGTTAGACGAATTGGAATTGGTGCTCCTATGAGTTATTAGTAGTAGTAGCAGTAGAACTTTTGTTTTGTGTTGTATTCTATTCAGGTATATCTAAGAGAAAATTAGTTAACGGGAGGAGCGAATCTAAAACTAAGGCAAATTACAAGACAATAAACAGGCATTTATGACACAAATTTGTAAGAACTTCAAGATTTTAGAGGAGGTCCAATCCCTCTGCTCCACCCTAAGTATACGTCTGAGTTGATAACTTTTCCTTAGCAGTCTTAATTAAGAAAGTTATGAAATTACTCTTAAAATAGCAGCTTAACGATTAAAAAGCTGACATTTATAGATATTTTTCACATCCCATGAAGTTAAAGGTGGTCTTGATCCCCATAGCCACCTCTTCACTCCAACATAGAACCCTCACCGTGAACAAAACAAGGGAAAAGAATTAGTGCAAAGCAAAACAAACAAAAAGTTGCTGAAAGCGTGATAAAATGGCACATCTAGCCGGACACTAATATCATCATGGAAAAAAAATTGGGCACCTAAAGTTAGCCTCGCATCGCCAAAATTATTGGTTTATTTTCAAATCAAAAAATTGCCTGATTTCTTTTGAATGGTTCTTTTGAGAAAAGGAGTTTTTTTTTACTTTTTATTGTTAGTGCTTTTGAAAACTTAAGATTTTTTTTCCATTTTTTTGCGTCGCTTGCGATTTTCTTCTTAATCTACTTTTTAACTCTGAATGACTGCTGGAATATATAAACAGGTGATTTCATTTTGACACCCGACATGGGGCTAGTTTCTGTTTCAACATTACCAAACTATTTTTAAAATAGTGTATGAACTGACCTCAGAAGCTTTATTTCTAAAGATATAACCACTAAACCTTCAATCTGAGTTCTCATTCGAATTAGGCAATCACTTACAAGAAAAGAAGATAAAAACTGAGTATCAAAAGTTGCAAAGGTCATCCTTTCGGAATGGGGTTTATTCATTTATTCGTTTACGAATGCATGTAAAAAATAAAAAGGATAGAACAAAAAACAGTCGGACATTAAATAGGTCCTAGTATATTGGTGCCTGCGTATGACGACATTAAGGTGGATTCCATAAGTACGATTAAATAGGTCCCAGTACATTGGTGCCTGCGTATGACGACATTGAGGTGGTTTCCATAAGTACGGTTCAATAGGTCCCAGTACATTGGAGCCTGCGTATGACGACATTGAGGTGGATTCCATAAGTAAGGCTAAATAGGTCCCAATATATTGGTGCCTGCGTATGACGACATTTATGTTGAGCCCGTAAGGACGGCTAAATAGGTCCCAAAATATTGGAGCCTACGTATCAATGCTTTGATGTGGATCCCGTCAGTACGACTCAATAGGTCGCAATATAGTGGTGCCTGCGTATGAAGACTTTGAGGTGGATTCCATAAGTACGATTAAATAGGTTCCAGTACATTGGTGCCTGCGTATGACGACATTGAGGTGGATTCCGTCATTACGGCTAAATAGGTTCCAGAACATTGGTGCCTGAGTATGACGACATTCAGGTGGATCCCATAAGTAAGGCTCAATAGGTTCCAATATAGTGGTGCCTGCGTATCACGGCATTCAGGTGGATTCCATAAGTACGATTAAATAGGTCGCAGTACATTGGTGCCTGCGTATGACGACTTTGAGGTGGATTCCATAAGTACGATTCTTATACACACAACAATGAACAGCAAATCTGATGCTTGGATCAAACCGCAAGTAAACCCAGACATAAAAAGGCGTAGACAATTTTTGCCCCTTCTATCCTTTCTAATTTTAGGTACATATGTATTCAGCAATAACCAATATGTAGTAAATTAAATTTTTTTACACAATCATTAGTATTAGATTAGTACTACGTCATTGCCAAAATCGAACTGGGATAGGACTCATTTTAGCTTGGATGATTGTTTAAGTAAATCACCCAAAGTCTTTTTGGGAGCTTCTAGCTACTTTAAAGGATCCTAGAAATATAGGCCTGACAAGTAGATTGTTACAACAAGCATACACTAGTTAAGTTCAAATTTGCTCCTAGTTCCACTTTAATTTTAATTTCTACAGTTAGGTTAATCACTGTTCAGTGTCCAGACGCTTGAACAGAGAAGAATTCAGAATTCTCTTTCGAGGGGGGAAGGCAGTATCCTAATATTCGGTAAGAGAGGCAATATAGCTACAACACACTGAGAGGATTTACTGCAAGACTGTAGGAATATGCTCAAGGATACAGGCAAGACCAATCTTACCCGTGTTGAATTTCTGGAACTGTTAACTGTCAACTGTTTATTTGATTAATTCAACATAACAAAAAACATATACCCCCAACAGAGAGCAAAGCTCGTAAAATTGGGTATTAATAATAAAAAAAAAAAAAATAAAAAAAAAACAAAATAAAAAAAAAAACATTTTCTCATCATAACAAAAGAGAGAAAAAAGAAAAAAAAACCTGGTTAAAGAAAAAAACAAAAAACATAACAAACATAAAGAAAACAAACGCTGGACAAGTGGGGCATGGAAGGCTATCCCAACATGGGTAACAACTATAAAAAAAAAATAATGATAATAATAAAAAAATTTCTATTCCACCATCACAGGTCAATACATAATTTTAATATTTTCTTCCTTAGAACTGATATTTGCCGAAATGACTCAATTTGAATTCTATCTTTCAGCCTATATTTATTTGAAATAAATGGTATTTGGTATCTAATTGAAAATCTAGATCTTTCACAATTAACAAAGGGAATTCGATATGTTCCAGAACACCTAAGAGCCGAAGGAGGGGGCAGAATCAACAGAGATTTTTCATAAAAATAACTACTAGGATCTTGCATTTTAAAATGCCATATTGATATATTAAGTTCTCTTATATGTTTCAGATCTAATAAATTCAAGAAAAGAAATAATGTTTCATTTTCCGATGCATCTCTAAGTTTTGATGGACGATGTAAAAAATTTCCAAGTATTCTCACTGCTTTATTTTGAAGGATCTGTAGGGGTTTTATATGCGTCCAAAAAGTATTTAAATAAATAATTGTGCAATAATTTAAATAAGGAGCAATCAAAGAATGATAAATTATTTTTAAAATTGAAAATGGAAAAACATGTTGCAAACGATACATAGACCCAATATTTTGCGAAAGTTTCACCCTTAAATGATCAATATGAGTTTGAAATGACAAAAGGGGATCAATAAAAACTCCTAAATAACGATATGATTGAACTCTACGTATTTTATGCTCACCAACTTGAAGCTCCTGACATGAAATTTTTATTAGTAGCACGTTTTGAATGACCAAAAACCATAAATTCAGTCTTCTTAAAATTCGGTACTAAATAATTAGAAACAAACCATCGATTAACTGAACTAACAGTGTTAAACAAATTTTGAATTAATGTAGATGAATCCTTCGCTTTAACAGAAACAGCTGTGTCATCTGCAAATAAAATTGCAAGACCATTATTTCCCTGCAAACATCGTGGAAGATCATTAATATACATCAAAAATAAAAGTGGACCTAATACCGATCCTTGTGGGACACCAATATCTTCAAGATCATTTAAACTAGACAAATGTCCATCAACATCTACCACGATTTTACGTCCATAAAGGTATGATCTCATTATTTCTAGTCCTTTCCCTCTTATACCGGAATTTTCCATTTTATCAAAAAGAATTTCATGGTTTAAAGTGTCAAATGCTTTTTTAACATCATAAAAAACAGTAGATACATGATAATTACTATCTAAGCAGTCATTTATTTCTAATACAAGAGCTGCAACTGCTTGTTCCGTCGAATGGCCTGCCCTAAATACAAACTGATATTTGGTAAAAAAATTTATTTTATCTAGATAATTAGTAATCCTTCCTTTTAAAATTTTTTCCAATACTTTAGACAATGGTGATAAAATTGCAATAGAACGATAATTATTTGTATCAGATTTATCTCCTTTTTTATGCAATGGTATTACACGTGTAATTTTCCATCTTTTAGGAAATGTACCTGAGAAAATACATAAATTTAAAATATAAAGCAATGGTTCAAAAATTACGCCTGCAATATTTTTTAGCAAATTAGTTGAAAGTTCATCATATCCCAATGAATTACCATTTTTTAAATTCTTAATGACCTTTTGAAATTCTGCAAAAGTAACCGGGGACATAAATATGCTCGTATCTTCAGTGGGCGGTAGATATTTTTATGCGACCTTGGGGAAGAAAGGTCAACTTCTCCTGAAACAACAGATGATCCAATACTAGCAAAATATTCACTAAACTTCTTAGCAACAGCTTGTGGTCCTCTAAATTCTTTACCAATAATATCAAATAACACTTCAGGGTGTAACAACTTTTTATTTCTTCCAATTTTATCTTTAATCAAACTCCAAGTTTTTCTAGGGGAATCTGAATTTCGAAAGGATTTTTCATAATAAAGTCTTTCACTTACTCTAAGGATCCTTACCAGCATATTCTTATAATTTTTAACACGCGTTATATTTAGTTCCGTGGGATATTTTATTCTAATTGTATATAAACGATTTTTCTCATTAATAGATCTCAAAAGTGATTCATTTATCAAAGGTTTTTTTGGGGTAAGTTTCTTTCCTTTCGGGCTTTTATACGGGCAAAAAAGATCAAGCTTTTCATTCATAATATAATAAAATTTATCTAATGATTGGTTCGGATCCTTCTCATCAATTACAGGACTCCAATCAACATCACCAAGCCCTTCTTTTAACCTTAACACATTTTTATGTGAAAAATCTCTACGCTTGGTTTGATTTTTTTTAATTATGCGGAAAATTTATAAGAAAATCAGACATAATTATACAGTGGTCAGATGAATCATCAGGAATAATAAATGTATTAACAGCACTATAAGGTGAAAAAATATTATCAACAAGTGAAAATGATGTATCAGCTATTCTAGAGGGCACAAAACATACGGGGTTTAGTCCATAAGATAGTGGGCCCTCCAAAAACTGCAAAATATTTCTATCTATTCTATTCTGATCTGCAGATAGGAGTTTCATTAAATCAATATTAAAATCACCCATAACTAAATAAGGAGTATTAAGACTAGCTAATTTATCCAACATACTTTCAAAATGATTTTTAAATTCTATCTGGCTGGATGACGAAGTACGGTAAATAACTGCAATTAAAAACTTCCGATTATTTGGAAAAGAGCATTCAACTACACAAGATTCAAAAATCATTTTAATATTCATTGGCAAAAAATCAATCCTTATACGTGCTGGTATGCAATTTTTAATCAAAACACCTAGACCCCCTTGTTTTTGTCTTTTCCGACCGATTTGAAAAAATTGGTAATCTTTTACATGTATATTTTCAATTGAAAAATCATCTAAAAAAGTTTCACATAGGCCTAATATATCTGTGTCTGAATCCGACAAAAAAGTTTCAATCACATCCTGCGCAGTCCTCCAACCCCGGCAATTCCAAAACGACATCCTACTTGTATTTACATTTTTTCTTACCAACTCATTCATAAATGTATATTGATTTTTTGGAATATCAAAATTACTAGAAGTATCTTCATCATCACCAGCTACAATAGTTTGAAAAATTGACTGAAATGAAAGAGAATTCCGCTCAAATTCTTTTAACCTTGATGATGGAATTTCACGATTATCTCTGTCCATTATCAAATATTAATCCCACGGAAGGTTGTTTGATTTTGACCATTCTTCCTTTGTTGTCCAACGCCCCCCGTTCAATATTATTTTTTATACGACGACAATAAAAGAATTTAATTTTTTATTCAAGTATTTTAGACTTATAGAAAAATGAGGAAGTTGTCCAAGTTTTTTTTTTTATCAGTTTTCTTAACTTAAACATGTAAAAAAGTACAGGCCATTTATTCTAGTAATATCTTAAATTTTTTTGTCATATAACTTTTGTTTTTTTTTTTTGGGGGGGGAGGGGGTCCACTTATAGAGTCCCCTCCTTTCTCTGGACATATGAGTGGAATGGATCAACTGAATGTGATCTTCAGGTTTTAAATTTACTAATACTAGTTTATTATCTTTAAACCGCAATAAATGAGAATCATACAGACCAGCATTTATAAGCAAAATTATTCCTAGAAGCATATCGTCAGATTTTGGATTGATGACAGCAGCAGAAAAGAGGCGGTAGATGGTAAAACAGACAGTTGTCATTATCGATGTGAGGCTAAAAAACAGGAACAGCCATTCTTCTCGCTCGATTAACTCAAAACTCTTAAACTGAAAATAAAGTAATGTAAATACCTACAAAACGCCATATTACCTTAGAACTGGAAGAAACAATATATACGTTATGGTAAAAATAACCAACGGAGCATAAAGGCTTGATACTATATCTAAAGAAAATCAAACTATTACACACACAAACCGTCGGTTGTTACAATCGCTTCTTATGAAGGATTAACTAAAAAAAACAAGTTTTTAAACTAAAAGTAAAGAGCAACATTAAAACTTAAAACGAACAGAAATTATTCCGTATATGAAAGGGGCTGTCCCCTCCTCAACGCCTCGCTCTTTACTCTAAAGTTTTTTATTGTTTTAAAAAATAAAGTTGTGAGACAGAGTCAAACTTTAGCGTAAAGAGCGAGGCTTTGAGGAGGGGACAGGCCCTTTCATATTATGAGTAATTTCTGTTCGTTTTAAGTTTTAATGTCGCTCCTTACTTTCAGTTAAAAAAACTTGTTTTTTTTGTTCTGAACGTTTTTGAATTAATGCAGCTTTGATTTTGGCTCACCGTACATGAATAGTTGAATCGTAATTCGCATATTAATTTTCCATTTTTTGGCTAAATGGCTTTTTCAGAATTTTGATCTAACGAAACTTGCGAATTATCTTACGTAACGAATTTCTACATTAGTTTGTTTTATTACGTATATTAGGGAGTTTACTCCCTAGTCAATACCCCGCTCTTTACGCTAAAGTTCGAATTTTGTTCGAATCACAAACCCATGAATCACAAAGGCCGGTTAATTAGAATAGATAACTCTTTTGAAAATACTAAACAAAACTTTAGCGTAAAGAGCACGCATCCGTGATCTTTCTTCTGGCAAAAAATACAAAATTCCACATTTTCTGATGGTGTGATTTTCATTACAGTTCTATGACTTATATGGGTTGTTTCCCCCTTTTTTCGAAAATGAGGCACATTTTCTCCGGCGCGTAAATTTTGATGGGTGAGACTAAACTTGCTGAAATATAAATATTTCAAATCAGCATAAAAATCTGATTCTTCTCACGTATCTATTTGTATCAAAATTCCATTTTTTTAGAGTTTTGGTTACTATTGAGCCAGGTCGCTCCTTACTTACAGTTCGTTACCACGAACTGTTTGAAAAGTATATACATTTTAAAATAAAACTGGAACTTGGAAATAAAACAGGAAAAGATCTGTTCCTGTTCCTGTCCACATGGATGGTTTTGAGCGAGTCAGGAATATGACACCCGATGACTCTTCTAGCAAGAAAAAAAAATCTTCAAACACGTTAAAAATTTGCCTTAGTTTAACGTTTTTGGAAAAACATGACACAAGACAGTTCTTGATGTGGGGCGGTTGAAATACCTGTAAGAAGCATAATTCAACCACAGAGTTTATTCTACTATGCAACAAATAACGCAAATTCGTGTGACATTTTTTGTTCTTTTCACAGCAGTACGCATGGCAGGAAATCAGTGTCAAATAGGAGTAAAATTTCAAAGCAAGAGGAAAAGATTAAACTAAGTACCGTAGCTAAATGACTCCGATTTAACATATACTTTTAGCTAGCTAAATGAATACAATTACATACTGCTCTATCAGACAAAATCAATATACGAGTTAAGATGAAACGACAAATACATTTAAAGTTCGGTTTCTGTGCTTGCTCATTTTATAGCCTTTTTGTTGTAAGTCTTACTGTACACAACCGCTCCCAACAAAAAAAATGAAGGCCTTGCAATTCAGTTTGTGAGCTTAGTCTTTTCAAGAACAAAAAACACACCTATGTTTTACAAAACAAAACTTACTTTACCAAAAAATGTTTTCCTCAGTCCTGGTACAGTCTTTAATATCGTTTCATTGACTCTTCGAGTCATGACGTTTTCTGAAGAAGAAGGTTGAAGGTTAGCTCCCCGACTACTATAATCAGTTGGACTTACCGTGGCCAAAAGCGCCACTCCTTCGTCACTAGTCATTTTCAGCTTAATAATTTACCTGAAAAACACTAGTCATAATAAATATGCATCCACTATTCTACCTCATAGGACTATACAGCCGAAAAACTAATGAGAGATTGTGTTGAATTATTTTTTAAGAGGAGAAGGGGAGGGGTGAATGTCAGAAGTGCAATTTCAGGCCTCAATTTTGCCAGAGGCCTTGTACCCAATTTTAGTGAGGATCTAGCATGAGCTTTTTTATATTGTGAGGATCTAGCATGAACTTTTTTATACAATTTTTTTTTTATTGCAGCAATAAAAATTGCAAACTTTTGACGAAAATTTGATATAATTTTGAAAAAAAAATTCATTTCAGGGCGCTTCACAGTAATAGACACATTATATAGACGAAGCCATAAAAAAACTGAAGCCAGGTTTTTTTTTTTTTATACAATAGAACCATTGACTTTAACTAGCACGATAATTTTAGGGAGAATACTTAGGTTGTAGCTTCCTGGAAATATATGAGTTTTGTTGGTTTCCAATAATAATTCAAATTACAGCAAAATTAAGAACAAGCATATTTATCTCGAGAACAATAATAAATGCCTCTAAAGCAACTTTTTAAGGTTGATTTTACAAGCAATCAGAATTCTTGTAAAGCCAAAATCTAGGGCTAACATCTTTTTGATATGTTTTTCTTTTGGAAAAATGTTACAATGTTTTTCCCAAAATTCTTGTATAGCCAAAATAAAGGGCTAAATTATTTTTGATTTGTTTTTATTTTGAAAAAAATGTTACCATGTTTTTTCCAAAATTATTGTATACCAAAAATATAGGGCTAACATATCTTTGATTTGTTTTTATTTGGAAAAAAATTTTACCAAGTTTTCTCCAAAATTCTTGTATAGCCAAAATCCAGGGCTAACATCATTTTGATATGTTTTTATTTAGAAAAAAAGGTTAACAAATTTTTTCCATAAAAAAACTGGAGTGCTTTGATATAAGGCATGCAACTGGTTTTTAAGCAACAAAATTACAAAGCAGAACAAAACCAACTGTACGAATGCCAGGGGAAGAGGTGAGTGCAACGAGAGCTACAATACGACAACATACAAGAGGTGAGAAGAAACCTAAGAACAACAACAATATGCACCTCAGGATTAAAAAAAAAAAAACTGTTTTAGCAAACAACTTTTGAAGTATTGACATTTCGTGATAATGCTAAACTAGACGGAATTCCAGACACAGGGAGACAGATTCCCAATTGAAAAGCCTGATTTTTTAGTATGGTGAAATGATCTTGTAGTTGATCTTGTTTTGGTGCTTATGACCAATTTGTACATTTTCATATACGTATTTATTTCCTTTACCATAAAAAGTATATCTTGTTTTTAATTATCATTTCAAGTTGATCAATTTGTATAGAACGGTAAAGTCTACAATTATAAAGCAATGAAAACATATAGTGAGGCCGTTAAACGGAAAATATCATTAGAATCGGGCACTTCTGGCAAAAAGCACCAAAATTGGTGGAGATATAGATTAAAGCACGAGGAGTCCAATGGTGACGGGAAGCACGTCGAGCGGACGCTCAAAACACCTTTACGAGCCCCCGAAGAGTTAAAAAGCGCAAGTTTTCCAGTCTCTCTAGACACGCATCAAAACCTCTGACAATACGTTTTAAGATATGAATAAAAATAAAAAGCAAATCGTGGCTAAATAAAAAGCAAAGGATTGCTCTGAAGTTAGTAATATAGCGCTAAAAGAAGTGCATAAAACACAAAATGGAAGCGCCTATTCCATGGAATACAAAAATTGGCAAAAACATAGTTTAGAGTAATAGAGGTTCGACTATTGTAAGAAGCAGCTCGAGTTTCTCTGTCCAAGCGCGTATTTGCGCGCTAAAAAGCGCGCAAAACTGATGGAAAACTGCTGCCTAAGTAAAGAACGATGTGGGCACAATGTGTGTTTTTTTCTCCTCACCCGGGCACTTCGTATCGAAGGAGCTGTCGTAGAAACTTCGAAAAGAAATCATCCGATTGGAAATTGAAGTGGCAAGTGCGCTTTTAAAGAGTCGAAAGTGATTGGAGGGCAACTAGCCCCCCCACGCCTGTAATTCTCTCAAACACTGCCACTCAAAATTTTGAGATAGCCATTTTGTTCAGCGTAGTTGATTTCCAGATAGAAAATATGTTTTTGAGGAGGGCACTCCCCCACAACCCTCAGGAAAAGGGTTTTCAGTTATGCCCTGAAGGCATATAAGAACGATGTTGGCACAATGTACTATTTATTATTTTTTTCCTTTAGAAAAGGGCACTTCATATGGAAGGGGTCGTCGTAGAAACTTCAAAAGGGGCTCATTCAATTGGAAATTGAGAGTTCTAGTGCCCTTTATAATAGTCGAAAGTGATTGGAGGGCAACCAGCCCCCCCCACGCCCATCATTCCCCCCAACACATCCAATCACAATTTTGAGATAGCCACTTTGTTCAGCATAGTTGATTTCCAGATAGAAAATATGTTTTTGAAGAGGACACTCCCCCACAACCCTCAAGGCAAGGGTTTCAAGTTATGCCCTGGGGGCATATAAGGTTTTTATAGAAGGCGTTGTCCTACAAACTTCAAAAAAGGCTCATTCGATTGAAAATTCAAAGGGCTAGTGCCCTTTTTAATAGTCGAAAGTGATTGGAGGGCAACTAGTCCCCCCCTCCACGCCCATCATTCCCCGAAACACATCCAATCAAAATTTTGAGATAGCCATTTTTTTCAGCGTAGTTGATTTCCACATGGAAAATATGATTTTGAGGAGGACACTCCCCCAAAGCCCTCAGGGCAAGGGTTTTAAGTTATGCCCTGGGGGCATATAAGGTTTTTATAGAAGGCGTTGTCGTAGAAACTTCAAAAAAAGCTCATTCGATGGGAAATTCAAAGGGCTAGTGTCCTTTTTAATAGTCAAAAGTGATTGAAGGGAAACTAGCCCCCCCACGCCAATCATTCCCCCGAAAACATCCAATAAAAATTTTAAGATAGCCATTTTTTTCAGGGTAGTTAATTTCCAAATAAAAAATGTATGTTTGAAGGGGATACCACCCCGCAACCCTTAGGGTCGGGATATAAGTTACAACAAGGGGACGACGAAGTTTTGTATTGAAGTCTGTGGTATAAAGGCTTGAAAAAGGGCTAAATTAGTTTGAAATTGCAGCGAATGGTGCCCTTTTTAATAGTCAAACATGATTTGATGGTAACTATTCCCCCCCTCACGCCCAACTTTTCCCCAAACACATCCAATCCAAATTTTTAGATAGCCATTTTATTCAACGTAGTTGAAAGTTTTGGAAATTAGGTCTTTAAGGATGACAACCCCTCCCCCCATAGCCCTCAGGGCAAGAGTTGTAAGTTATGCCCTGGGGGCATATATAAAGTTTTTATTGAAAGCGTTGTCGTATAAACTTCAAAAGGGCTCATTCAATTGGAACGCCCCTCTCACACCCACCATTTCCCCAAACGAATCAAATCCAAATTTTTAGATATCCATTTTGTTCAACGTAGTCGAACGTTCTAGAAATTAGGCATCTTAGGATGATAGACCCCTTAGAACCCTCACTGCAAGGGCTGAAAGTTTTGCCCAGGGGGCATATAAGGTTTATATAGAAAGCTGTTGTATAAATCACAGGCAGCACGATCGCACAGCCTAAGTAAAGAACGGGGACACTCGAGAACGAGACAAGAAACGGGGACTAAGTAAAGAGGAGGACACTCCCCCACAACCCTCAGGGTAAGGGTTTTAAGTCATGCCCTGGGGGCATATAAGAACGATGTTGGCACAATGTATTATTTATTATTTTTTTCCTTTAGAACAGGGCACTTCGTATCGAAGAAGTTGTCGTAGAAACTTCGAAAAGGTCTCTTTCAATTCGAAATTGGAGAGACTTGTGCCGTTTTTAATAGTCGAAAGTGATTGTAAGGCAACTAAAACCCCTTCCACGCCCACCATTTCCCGAAACACATCCAATCAAAATTTTGAGGTAGCCATTTTGTTCAGCGTAGTTGATTTCCAGATAGAAACTATGTTTGTGTTGAGGACAGTCCCCCACTGCCCTTAGGGTAAGGGTTGTAAGTTATGCCCTGTGGGCATATAAGGTTTTTTATAGAAGGCCTTGTCGTAGAAACTTTAAAACAGGGTCATTCAATTGCAAAATCAATGGGTTAGTACCCTTTTTCATGGTCATAAGTGATTAGAGGGCAACTAACCCGACTCTCACGCCCACCTTTTCCCCAAACACATCTAATCAAAACTTTGAGATAGCCATTTTATTCAACCTAGTTTTAAGTTCTGGAAATTAGGTCTTTGAGGATGACACCCCCTACAGCCCTCGGGAAAAGGGTTGTAAGTTATGCCCATAGGGCATTTGAGATTTTTATAGAAGGCGTTGTCGTAGAAACTTCAAAAAGGGCTCATTCGATTGGAAATTAAAATGGCTAGTGCCCTTTTTAATAGTCAAAAGTGTTTGGAAAGCAAATAACACCCCTTCCACGCCCAGGGCAAGGGTTGTAAATTATGCCCTGGGGGCATATAAGATTTTTATTGAGTCTTGTCGTAGAAACTTCAAAAAGGCTCATTTGATTGGAAATTGAAAGGGCTAGGGCCGTTTTTAATAGTTGAAAGTGATTGGAGAGCGACTACCGCCCTTGTCACGCCCGCCATTTCCCCAAACACGTCCAATCTAAATTTTGAAATAGCCATTTTGTTTAACGTAGTGGAAAGTTCTGAAAATTTGGTCAAAGAAAATGACAACCATCCTGAAATACCTTGAGGAAGGGCTGTAATTTATGCCCTGGGGGCATATGAGGCGCTTATAGAAAGCGTTGTCGTTTCCAAAAGGGGTCATTCGTTCGGAAATTGAAAGGCCTAGTGCCCTTTTTAATAGTCGAAAGTGATTGGAAGGCGTGACATTTTATAGTAAAGATCGACGAAGTAAAATGTATTATTTTTTGTTGTTGTCGTTTAGACCAGGGCACTTCGTATAAAAGGAGTTGTCGTGGGAACTTCGAAAAGGGCTCATTCAATTGAAAATAGAAAGGGCGGATGACTTTTAATAGTCTAAAGGGATTGGAGGGCAACTAATCCCCCTTCCACTCCCACCCTCCCACGCCCACCCTCCCATTTGCACATTATGTTTAAAAACTATATGTTGCCTTAAGATTAAATCAAAATGCAACGTGTTAATGCTATTTCCCAATTAGGCATCTCAGCAGTATCCCAAGAGCGGTTGAGGGTATTATATTCAAACCTTCGGGGCTACTTCTGCTATTATAATGTAGCCAAGTGTAAATAGCGTAAGCCTATTCAAGCAATCAATGAAACTAAACAGATTTTCTTGCGAATGATATCAGGTTTTCCATTTCAGGTCCACTAGAGGAGGTAGGAAACTAAATTAATCACTGCTATTTGTCTCCAGATTTTTAAAAGGGTGTAGTTTTTTAAAAATTGCTGAAAATTTTTCTCCAGCATACAAATAGCAGGCCAAACTATAAAGTCTTAAAAACGAAAAGATTTAAAGTATTACTTTTCTTTTTCCCTGAAAAGACTTTGTCTGTAAAAAACGAACAGAAATTAATTAAAAAAAACTTTTTTCAAAAAATAACCTTTCAAAGAAAAGTAAAGAACTCCATTAAACAAAAAATGAGCAAAAATAAAATAAAATAATCTACCAAGCGTGAAACTACCCCAAATCAGCATCAATAAATAAATGAAACCCAAAACGAACAGAAATTACAATAAATAACCGATTCAAACTCAAAACGAGCAGAAATTAACATAAGTTGAGCGCAAAGCCCTTATGCCTTCCCAAGGCCAGAAAAAAATTTGAACTTTACTGAAAAAATACAAATGAATGTGCATTTTCCGTTTAATATACAAATACTGATATTTAGTAATCAAAATGTTAATATTATTTGATTTATTAAAGTTATAAAAGTAAAAACATTTATATTTTTTTAGCAAAGTACAAATTTTGTTCTGGCCTTGGGAAGGCATAGGGGTTTTATGCCCAACTTATGTCAATTTCTGCTCGTTTTGAGTTTGACTCGGTTATTTAGTGTAATTTCTGTTCGTTTTGGGTTTCATTTATTTATCGATGCTGATTTGTGGTAGTTTCACGCTTGGTAAATTATTTGATTTTATTTTTGCGCATTTTTTGTTTAATGGAGTTCTTTACTTTTCTTTGAAAAAATTATTTCGTGGGAAGTTTTTTTAATTAACATAAAATATGGAGAACCCTGTTGTGATCTGTATGAAGGCGAGGGATTGCTCTATAGCGGCCTATAAAGCACCCTAAGCGCCAAAAAGCGCAAGCTTACCTGCCTCGCTACAAAAGCATCAAAACTTCTGAAAGAACATTTTAAGATATGGCGATTCCAATGGTAGCTTTACAAAAAGCAAAGGATCGCTCTTAAGCGCGCGATAGAGCGCTAATGAAAGCGTGTAAAGCGCAAAATGGAAGCGCAAATTCCAAGGAATATAAAAATTGGCGAAAACAAAGTTTAGAGTACTAGAAGTCCTACAATTAAAAAAAGCAGCTCGAGTATGCGTGTCAAAGCGCGTCAATGATGATGGGTAGAAAGTCGAACGACTGCTCTATAGCAGCCTATAAAGCAACCGAAGCGCTACAAAGGCGTAAGTTAAGTATGACTGTTACAATGACGACCTCACTCAGATTCAGCACGTAAAAGTGTCAAAAATCTCTGTAAACTAATTACCTCAGCGTAGTAGTCAGAACTGAGATACGTGTCATTCTTCGTATCGTTTCCTGGACTTAGCGGCCTATAGGGTGAAAGCTGCATTCTGGGGGAAGGTTTCCGGACAAAAATTTTTTGCCAAATTCAAACAGCAAAGAGGTGTGTAAGGCTTTTATAAATAAGATAATATATAAGGATTACGACACCACCAGAAGGCATAAATAAATGCAACTGAAGCTGCGCATTTGTTAATATTCAGCATAATCTCGACTTTTGACACAAACATGTATGAAAAGGAAATAAAAAAACACTGCCATCTAGCTTATTTGCAATCAAGTATGGAACGCATTGTAACTTCACAATTCGAAATTAGCGAGTTTATGCGTAATAGTGATCGTTTCAATATCTGTATGTATAATGAGTTATAGATCAAAATACACATACAGTCTGTTATGTACATAAATATATATATCTAGATCTAAACTACCGTTTTCTTACAGACACTATGCGCCAGAAATGCTTCGATTTGACGATGTTCTACTTGGGCGAACAAAAACAATCAGCTGGCATTTATGTGTATTCTGCCAAGAAGATCGTAGCAAAAAGAAGCTGGTGACTCCCACCTAGGAAGCTTATGAGACACTCCATAGAAATTTGCTGGAGTTTGAATCCATCGGCGAAGATCCCCCGGTGCTTAAAAGACTGCAGGAAACGGGTAATCAGCTACATATAGTAGACGTTCTTGCTTCTCTTAAAGCAGCATGGCATAAGTATTGGAGAGTAGCGTACAACGCAACGTCATTAGAGCGTGCCAGGAAAAGAACTCAGGCAGAAGAGTCGAACACTGATCCAGAAGACCAGCGGTGCACAAGTCGTAGAAACATGCGTTCCCTTGTTGCCAACGACACCCCATATATCGACTCTGTTTGCTTCTTCTATGACCAGCCAGAAAACGATAGTATAATACATAAAGCAATGTTTCAGCGGTTCAGTGGAAACGTGAAGAAGACTGCTATGGACTTGCAGGATGGACCATTACTTGCAAAGCTTGAAAGAGATACGATCGCGAATGACGCTATTTATCACCACCAATGCTTGAATGACTTCAATACCCGTGTCCGGTCGTTAAAGCGAGCTGGAAAGCCGACTGACTCACTTTTGGAGAGCTGGTGAATATGCTCGAAGAACTTCGTAACGATGAAGTTTTTTTCTCTTTGTCGGATCTAGTCAGACAGTACGGCGAAACGCTTTCAGTCATGGGTTGTGAGGAGGTATATGTCAGTAGTACTAGGCTACAGCAAAACTTCTGGCTGCTGTTCAAGTTCAATCATTTTATTATTAAGGTATACATGTATATAATTGACATAGGCCCATGGGGAGACAAAATTAGGCCTAGACAAATATACAATAACAAATTACACTACAATACAAAGATAATTACGACGGTAAAGGTACAATAATACAGCAATAATATGAAGGTAGTTTCTAGCCGAGAATCCGAATATAAATATAAAAAAAATCATTATTATTAAATATAAATTAATACTAAAAGATAGCCGACAGGCCCACATTCACCCAGAACAACAATCCAAACAAATAACTTAGTCATAGTAAAAAAACGCTTAATTAAAAGTAATCCTGAACTAAATGAAATTTAAGATTCCTTTTTATTAAATGGATACAAGAAAATTTATCAATAAAATCCTTGTGAGCATCTCAGCATCGGGCTATTGACATGAACGGGGCGAATTTAAATCTCTCAGTACTATACTTGTCAATGTAGATACTTTTTTTTTGTCGCGTGTTATAACGATGCAAGTCTGTGCCAAAGAGTAATTATTTTAATTATATAACAGATAAGTTTATTTGTTTTACTTTATTCAGAGGCTGCATTTAGCCAGTGTGTATCAGCCTGTTTTTAGGATTTCATAAGCTTAGTTTTTTAGTGCCACCATGTGTTTGGGGAAATGATGGGCGTGGTGAGGGCTAGTTGACCTCCAATCACTTTCGACTATTAAAAAGGGTGCTAGCCCTTTGAATTTCCAATCGAAGGAGCTTGTTTTAAGTTTCTACAACAACGTATTCTTTAAAGACCTTAAATGCCCCCAGGGCATAACGTAAAACCCTTGCCCAGAGGGCTGTGGGGGAGTGCCCTCCTAAAAAATTATTTTCTATCTGGAAATCAACTACGCAGAACAAAATGGTTATCCACAAATTTTGATTGGATGTGTTTGGGGGAATGATGGGCGTGGGGGGGGGGGGGGCTAGTTGCCCCCCAATCACTTTCGACTATTAAAAAAGGTACTAACCCTTCGAATTTCTAATCGAATGAACCTGTTTTGAAGTTTCTACGACAACACCTTTTATAAAAACCTTATATGCCCCCAGGGCATAGATTTTGCCCTAAGGGTTGTGGGGAAGTGTCCTCTTCAAAAACATATTTTCTATCTAGAAATCAACTACGCTGAACAAAATGGGTATCTCAAAATTTTGATTGGATGTGTTTGGGGGAATGATAGTCGTGGGGGAGGGGCTATTTACACTCCAATCACAACCAACATAATTCAATTTTAATTTCATAATTCATAATTTTAATTATAATTTAATTATAATATAATTTTAATTATAATTTTAATTATAATTTAATTTTAATTCATAATTCATAATTCAATCACAACCAACAACAATGCTTACAAATATTAAACTATTACTCGATTAAGCACACAAAATTCAAAATCAAGTACTGACAAAAATAGAAAGAACAAAGAAAACAAAAGAAAGAACAAAAAACACAAGAAAGAAAAAAAGAAGAAGAAGAATTAAATAAAAAAGCATTTAATTTAATTCAATTTTATATTTTAATTAAAAAAGACACTACAACTTTTAATTTCCGTTCAAATGAGCCATCTCGAAACATTCTAGGACAGCTGTTTCGACACGATCACCCCTAGGGAAAAAACACGTATCTTGTGATCTTTCTTCTGGCAAAAAATACAAAATTCCATATTTTTGCAGATAGGAGCCTGAAACCTCTATAGTAAGATTCTCTGATATGCTGAATCTGATGAGGTGATTTTCATTAAGAATCTATGACTTTTGGGGGATGTTTCCCCCTTTTTTTAAAATGAAGGCAAATTTTCTCAGGCTTGTAACTCTTGATCGGTAAAACAAAACTTGATGAAACTTATATCTTTAAAATTAGCATACAAATCAAATTCTTTTGATGTATCTATTGGTATTACAACGAACTTTTTTATTCACCACACCTAGTGGGACACTGAAATATCATTGAGAGGCGCTTCATTTGGAAGAAAGTGTAATATCTAGTGCCTTTTGTAAGTAACAAAAGAAAATAAATAAAATCCAATTGTTTGCTAAAACTGCATTTTCATATACATATGATATAATATATGATATAATTATATGTATATAATATATACATATAAAAAATATCCATTTTTTGGCAAGACATCAACATTTTGAATAATTGCTTCTATAGAATAGGGTGTCATAGCTTTGTGATTTTCTTACCTAATCTCTGTAATGTTGTCATATTCACTTTCTAAATAGCGTCATGTAGGGTAGTCAATATAAAAAGTTGATTTTGTAACGAATATATTGATACTAAAGCTTCTTTTTTACTACAACTTACTATCTAGAAAATGTGGCATGTGTGCCCAGATAGCAAAATAATACCAGAAAAAAACAGTGGTTTTTTAGAGTGCCCCAGGAGGAAATTTTCCAATAAGGTTAGTGTAGATTAAAAACAGGTACAAAAAACATATGTTACTTTAGGATGCTGCAAGGTAACGTCAAATGGTAATCTTTTGTTATAGAAACGTCTTTAGAATTAAAGAAAATTAATTAGAGCTAAATTCACAAACGTGTCACTGATATTTTTAATCCAGATTAGAACAATATAACGTCACTACATAGCCATTGTTATTTTCTAATTACAGTGTAATTTTTTCCGTTGTATTTTGTAACTATGATTAGAAGCATAATTATCTAAGTCTTGAGAAAACTTTTAAAAACTCCAGATCAAGATATTAGCTAGTCGGCTGATAAATAACGAAAGCAAAAGAATTGAACTTCATATACATTAATGTTATTGCTGTGCATAGGGTAATAGTTAAACTTTATAAATGAGTGAAGCAAAAGTAGAAAACAGGTTAAATTATTGTTATGAATGTCAAAGGATGGCAGAATATATCACGGAGGAGGATTTCAAATGTCTCTCATGTAGAACTGGTTTTATACAAGAATCGAAAGAAGCTGCAATGACTCGTCATGAAACCTACACTTCACCCACTTCACCTACAAGAAGAAGAAGAAGAAGAAGAAGAAGAAGAAGAAGAAGAAGAAGAACAAATAGACTCTTTTACCGAATTTCCCAAACGTTATTATCGACAGAGGAAAATGGACCTCCCCCAATGCCTGAAGAGAAAATGGAAGATCTTGATAGAGTCAAAATTACAGAGAAAGATACGAGCCAAGATCTTCAGTGTTCCGTTTGCTATGAATCCTACAAACTTCAAGAAAGAGTCATTAAGCTTCCCTGCAACCATTTATTCCATCATAGTTGCATTATTTCTTGGCTGAAACTCCATAACACTTGTCCTGTGTGCAGAAAGGTATCTTTTCAAGAAGATGAAACAGATGTACCAAATTACCCAACGGGTGATCCGTTTTTTATTGTAAATCACCCCCCCCCCCCCCAAAAAAAGTGCGTGATTTGATAGTAATCCTGTACTAAAATTCTAAACATTAGACAGCCTTTAAGCCATTATTTAACAAGCAATATTTATTTTTACAGAAGTTTATCCGAGATTTTATCTTCACGCAGAGGCTGTCAAAATAAACTTGCAGTGACAGATAATTACAACAGAATTCATTCGAGGAATAATTTAAACAACCACTTCCTTTTTTTAGCAACAGAAAAGATTGCACACGAGAAAACCCCAAAATCTGCTGAATTGATGCTTTTCACCGTTATGAATATCGAGAAATACCCGTGTAACTTCGTAAAACAGAACCAAGATTTGTTTTTCCAAATTCCAACTTTTTGGATTTTGATGGTTAGAAAAAACGATAAAACTAATATAATTTAAAAAAAGTTAAATTTTTATTTTATTTTAAAAAACAAGTTTTAAAATTTTTGAAAATTAATTTAAGAAAAACAAGAAATGAAGGTGATTTTCTTCCGATTGTATAAAGCAAAAAGACAAAGCAGATATTTGGGCAACAACCACAGGGCTTCTCAGTGCTCAACACAGAAAAAAAAAGAAAGACAAAAACCACCGACCTTTTGAAGTTTATTACAAAAAGACAGAGGAAACACTATGATACTGGGAACAGTACGAGATACTGGGATAATTATATAAGCCTAATTTGAGATCTTATAATACAGACTGAGTAAACTACTATTTCGTCTTGTTTTTTTAAACCGTTGGACAGGCTGGGTTAGTTGCTAGGGACAGAATTTTCGTCCAATCTAGCTTTGGATACATCATCGTTTTTTAAGGGCTTTTTTTTACTTGATTTGGCTTTTTGCTCTTTTCAACTGGCTAAATATCCCCATCATTTCTTAGCTTCTTAATTATTGTTGCATTTTGCTTTTAGCAAACGTTACGGAAAAGACAAATGTCAATAGAATATATTGAACCAGCTGTCGTAGATTATTGAAAGAAGGCTCATTCGAACCAACATTTAAAGATCTTGTTCCCTGTTTTAGTAATAATAGAGATCAACCAACAGCAACGGGACATTTTTTAGTATTTTACCCCGTAAAAAAGCAAATTTGGTTCGAGTAAGATCAACATGTTACAGAGTAAAAATTATGAGAATTGTTGAAATCATATGTATGTTACCGAACAGTCTCATAGGCTTTTCTACAAAGAATTTATTGATTTTCAAATCGAAATCTGACATGCTTCCCTCAAAAGATTTGCACAGTGTAGTTTTTTCAAATTATAGAATTTAAGCTGCAAAGATTTCTATAAAATCAAAATATGTTTCAGACAATCAGAAAGGATACCCCTAAATGGTCTCACTGGATTCACTAGAGTTATTAAAAATAACATTGTATTTTATTGATATTTTAATTCGATATAACAATAAAAAGCAAGCAGTCAAATTAAACAAAAACGTATGAGCAACAATAAAAACATCTATGATAAACTTGTCAAAGGTGATCCATTTTAAATAGTTAAAACAAAAACAATAATTTAGACACAATTAAGTTAAAATGACAAGAGGGAAAGAAGATAGTTTAGAGGACGCAATTTGTCATCTATTCTTGAGCATAGTGGCAAGTTCGACTCCAAATACCTTTAGTTCTAATTTGCAATTTTAAAGGAACGGTGGTTAAAAGTGGGACTTCACATGCCTAATAAACGAATCTTGTAAGAGATTCTTAACATTGGACGTGATCGTCTCTTACTAGGTTGCTAGCTACCGCTGCAACCCGGATGCAGCTACCCCAGCAACCACCATACATCAGTTACTATGGGCCAGAGATTGTTCTTTACTGTATTTTAGAAATAATTTATTTTAGTTACTATAGATATTTAACCCAATTAATTTCCTTTAAAATGAGCTATTGAACAACCCTCTACGATGTTCCAGTGCCAAGCTATCTGTGGAAAAGAAAAAAAAAGAAAAGAGAAAAAATATCCCGTTTGGGGAGAATAACGTGGTTAAAGTCAATTTTCTTGATTTTCAAGCCAATATACTTCCCTTGCTGTTCAAGCCAAGGGACAGAAAGTTTCCTATACAGGGGTTTCGGACAAGGCGGTTCTAATGGTGTACTTTTTGTTTTGATCTGACTCCTTGGTTAGGATCTCTGGGTTTTTATATTTCTTAACATTGGACGTGATCGTCTCTTACTAGGTTGCTAGCTATCGCTGCAACCCGGAAAAAAACACATTGTGCCCACATCGTTCTTTACTAAGGCAGTGCTAGCGCGCTGCCTATCATAATAAACTGATTACACACAGGAAAAAGCCTACGGCTTTTTCTTCTTTTAAATAGTAAGAGACGAGTCTCTAATAATCAAGTAGCTAGCTCATTCCAAAGGTATGCAATTTTTGTTATTCCAATGATCGTTTTTTATTGTAACTAGGTTTCAGCCATCTCTACAGCCATGATACTATTGGAAATTACATAATCCCTATTTATGTTTTAGTTAACATGGGCAAGGTGTCGTTCTTTATTGTATCACACGGCAAAGAGCAACGTACAACATACCTGGACCGAAGCAACAATTACCTGCGTCAACAATTGCACACTGTAAACTTAGTCCTTGGGACTTGTGTATTGTAATGGCAAAGGCCAGTTGAAGAGGAAACTGTCTTCGCGTAAAAAAGACTTTCTTCAAAACTTCAAAGCGCACGGTTTCTCTGCCAATTTCAACCGGAAGTTCCAGTCCATCAAATTTTACAAGAACTCCAATTATTTCTCCGTTTGTTAGCAACTTGAAGCTTGTTACTGTTCCCATTGCTCCATTTACTAGCCCCTTAGCAACACAAATATTTCTTTGGAGCATTACACGTGCACCTACTGCAAGTAACAAGCTCATGAAAGAACCGGCTCTTCTTTTTTTGTCGTTGCCAAAGCTTAAAACAGTGTTTGCTGCTTTCTGTTCGATTCGTTTGTCGTCAACAACTGAAGAGAGTCGATCAACTGCATAAAGTTTAACATAGTCTGAGCAGCTTTTTGTAAGAAGTAAATCGTTAACTACCATACAATTTTCATTGGTGGGCATAAGAATGACAGGTCTATTTCCCTCTTCATACAATTTTGAGTAAAGATCTATTATTTCGTCATTTGAGGAGTTCCCAAGTTCTCTGTAGGAGCTCCCAATTTTTCTCTTGTAAAGAATATTCAAATTTTCACCAGTGCAAAACCCTTGTCTAATTTCAGAAAGTGTATTAGCATAACTCTTATCCATCTTTTGTCTCACATTTATGCTTACTTGCTCATACTCAAATAGATGCCAGAGGTTAAAAGTACCAACTGATCCGATCCTGTTTTTTACCTCTAGTCGTGTGAGAGGCATATAAGGAGGATTACCACTTACTGGTCTTAATTGAAGAAAATCTCCCAAAAATACGCAGTTAGCATTACCCATTGGCAAATCAACTGCCAATATTTTTGATAGTCTTAAATGAATGTAGGTTAAAAGAAGAGACGAAAACATACAAATTTCATAAATAATAAAAACTCTTGTCTCCTTAAGTGTCTTTCTCAAAGTGAGAAGTTTTTCAGTGGAGAGAGGTGTGTATTTTGTGGTGTTTTCCTGATCAATAGCTAAACTTAAACAACTACGTATAGTTAAACCATTTATGCTATGTGCAGCAATACCAGTAGGTGCCATAACTACAACGAGACAATCTTCATTCTTGAACTTGTTGCAAAGTAGTCTTCTCACGACACTGATAACGCGAGATTTTCCTGTACCCCCAGATCCAGATACAATCAACTTCAAAGATGTTGCACCATTCCGCTTGGTAACTGAGTCTAAGATTTTGTCAACAACTCTCTTTTGATCAATATTGAGCGACTCATAATCATTTTTCAACCTGTCTTCGGTATCACCATTTAAAATCTGTTTGTTTGCGTCTAACAAATCCTCCATAGCATCTGCTGCTCTGTCAATGACTCCTCCCTGAATTGCATTTTCTGGGTCATCTTCAATGTTTTCATCAATATTTTCTGCCTTCAGAATTTCTTTTGCACGTTCTCGGACCCGTTCTTCAAATTCTATATCACTTTTCCTCTTAACAACAAATTTTTCGTGGTAAGCTACCATGTTGGGATAGTTTACGCTTTCAACACAGTAGGTTTTGTAGTTGCTATTTCCACTGACTACTAGTTCATTTTCAGTTCTCCAAGGTTTAAACAATTTTAAAAGATCTCCATAGTAAGCATTTTTCTTCTCGTCAGTTTCAAATGGGTTTACCTTTCTGTGCTGTATGATATACGGTTTAAAAAGCCTTTTTCTGAGGTAGAAGGACCCGTCAGTTAACATCATATTATCATCAGTACCATTACGCTCCCGTTCATACCAAGACAATAACTGAAAAAGACTGATAATTTCCATATGTTCCGGTCTTTTAGGGTAGATATCAATAACCCAGTGGGAGCAAGCTTTTTAGCAAGCTTTTCAAGCTCCTCATACCTTCTCAGTGTCCTCTTCACCTCGCTCTTTTTCGCAAGGTCAATATATCTAAATTGCCTAGAAATACTATACAATTTATTACCAAGAAGCCTATCAGCAGCTTCAACTACTCCAACTTGACGGGTTTTTATGGACTTCAACAAGTAGGACATAGTTCGTTGACCAAGACTTTTGCATGCATTATTTACTTCCTCCCACATTGCTTCTATTTCGACACTCTCTGCTTTAGTCATGTAATCGGTAATGTAATACGGTAATTTAGAGCCCAAATGGCCAATATATTGAACATCAATGTTTGCTTGATTAACAATAAGTAACGCAAGAAATAAGTCATTTATATAACGCTCGTCATCTCTTCGAAGCAGATGATATATTCTTTTTCTTGGCTTTTTACGTTTTGTACCATGAGCCAAGCAGTCAAGGATGTCATATAATTCTGTTCGTTCCTTTGTAGGACGAGTAAAGCCAAACTTACAATACGTAACCCATCTTCCTCTTTTTCTCTTATACTTTCTTTGACAGTATGTATTACAGCGGTGCACTTGATGGTCTTTGACCAGTTTGTGAAGAGTTGGACTAGTCAATCTATTTGGTATTTCACAAGTTATAATACTATTGATATACTGAATCACTTCAGACGCTTTTGATTTCCCAATAATAGGAGCATCTTCAATCCACAACACACAGTGTACATGAGGCGCACCTCGTTTCTGATACTCGATACGCCAGAAATGATCCTTAATTTTACCAAACAAAGGATTTGTCTTTGAACAAATTAGCTTATTAAATATAGGTGTCCATTTTTGGTCAAAGTGCATGGAAACTGCAATTGGATCTAGACACGTCAACTCTGCTGGGGTCATTTTTGCCACACCAGGTAAGTTCTTATGGACAGTCCGTAAATAGTCAATAAATTCAGGAGAGTACCACTCAGCACATGGAAACTGTCAGAAACAAAGTCGGTGGACCCAATTGCTCAATCATTGACTTTACTTTATAGGAAAGAGATTGAAAATACTGCTGAGATCCTCTGATTTTTGATTGAACAGAAAACAAAGTCGCTTCCATCTCTCCATCACGGGAATGAAGCCTGTCTATAAATTTACGATCATTTTGATTTGGTTTCACAGTCCGCAACAAATTACCAACGCTATTACACAAGTAAGAGAATTCTTGCAATTGGAAGCTGTGAAAAAGAAACTGTTTGTCAAGACGAAACTTAGTATGTCTGCTAAGAAGCCTTGATTTAAAATATTCTGCATTCCTAATCCGAAATGGTCTTGCCTTGTCACGCAAGCCATATTTGCCTTTCGGGAAAAGATTTGGAAACACTTTTAGATCAAGTTCTTCCTGAAATAAGTCTTCGCTCTCACCTTTTAGTTTCTTGATTTGAAATTGGTCAGTACCAAGATCTTTCATTTGCTTAAAATCTTCAATGAAGTGTTTTGGAACCGCTGAATTGAGAGGCTGGACAGAAAAATGTTCAACCAATGTAGATTTTGCGCTTTCTGTCAGTTTCTGAAGGATTGCAGCTTCCGGTATTTCAGGTAAATTATCAACACCAACCGCTTTTTCAGCAAGACGGGCTTCAAGTATTTTTTTTAAATCTTCTAGGGTGTATGCATGTATTGTTTTATAGAGACTGTTGTTCTCTCTTAACCACAACAGTGCTTCATGGACTTTTCTCAGATCTATTAGTGCAGTCCAAACATTCTTGTTGTAAGTAGGCTGTTTATTGACAATGACTACAAAACTATCAATGTTAAGAAGTTTTTCAGGCTGAATATCTGCATTTGCTTGCACATCAACAGGTAGATATACTATTCTCCCCTTAAGAGCGTCAACAAGTTCTGTTCTAGGTCTCTTCAATGCAGTTACTTGCCCTAATCTGACGATCGTAAGACAAGGCATTACAAATCGAATCATTGCCATTTCAAAATTATTTAAACACTTTATACATTCCGGTGTACAGTCTATATGAAGGTTATTTAATACTGATCGGACATTCTCCTGACTTTTCAACATTTTCCCAGCACAGTAATCACAGACAAAGAATGAATCTATGACATCCTCTTTCCAACCTGTACATTGAATTAGTTGTTCTCTGTCATCTTTGGGTATGTCCTGTTGTAGGTGTTCTAAAATCGTGGCCATCATTACATCAAAACCTTTCTTATTTGAAAGGGATCTTAGACTCTTCAATTGGTATTTTGTCTTTATCTGCTCACAACTGTCACAATGCATTGTGGGGTATACATCCCTAATGTTAGCTACCTTATCAAGGCTCTCACCAAATAATTTTATTATTGTATTTTCATCCACAGAAACTCTAATATTGCTATCACCGTAAATGAAGTCTTGACTATTATTACGACAGAGTCTACTTGACACTTCTTCTATGTAATGACTTAGTTCCTTGTACGAGCCCTCGACTTTTAGTAGATTAATATGTTGTATAATCTTACATTTTGATACTGCCTTATATACGCCATTAATGAAACAGTTCAAGACAGGAAAATGTGGAGCTAGTGCCCTTAGAGAACGCAAATAGCTCTGACATCCCTCATTTGGGCTACAGTATAACGAATGCCCATGCTTTCTTGTGTCCCTGTAATTGATTTCACAATAATCCAAGCCGCCAAGGTAGAAATTAACCACTTTGTCAGTTGAAAATTTTAATGCTATATTATTTTCAAGGATATCAAAAAGAATTTGACATAATTCGATATCCGTCGGATAGAACTTGCAGATATCAGGGTGACATTGCCAAGTAACCTGCTGCCCAATTTTTGGTTTTGAATGATTACTCAGATTGTTATAGGTGACTTCAGCCATCATAATTTCCTTGTCAGATCTAGTTTTAGAGCATTTTTCAAAAGTTGTCTCGTACTTTTCAGGACAGTTTGTTCTACTACACAGAGAATTTTTTGCCAAATATTCAGTAGAACTAAAAGAACTGTTTAAAACACAGTTAGAAATGCTTTTTTCTTGAGTCGGTGTTCCAGGAATTTGTTCTAAATCATTAGTCTTACAAACACATATACTAATAACCCTAACAGGCTCGTTTTCGCCATAATTGAAAAACATTGCTTTTCCTTCGCTGTTGATAGGTATGCTTGTATGTATTTTTTTATTGCTGCTACATAAACTGCAATTGCTCCTTCCAAAATTAATATACGAATTTTCAAAGAAGTACGCCTCCGTATATTCACTGTGTTGTCGAACATTTTCCATTGCATCTATAAACTGTTCCGCAGTTGCCAATCCATACCTTGGAAGCTTTTCATTAAACTGACAACATTTCTTTTGTATATTGCTATGAAGCTTTGCCAAAGCATTTCTAGCCGACTTTTCAACAGCATCCGCTCTTTCAAAGAGAATTTTAATCTGTAATTTTGAATACTTTTCGTGATCCTGGTAAAACATGCGTAAAATGTTTCTCAATTTACGAAGATCAGCCTGCATTTTTGCCATCTTCTTGTATTTCTGAATGTAATTTTTCCCTTTGTCCTTATGCGTTCTTCGGTACAACCTCGCAGAGAATTTAATTTTTTCATTATAGATTTTGTCACCCCAGTAACGCCCCTTGATCTTTTGTTTTGCTGTCTCAATTTTTAATTCTCGATACACCTGGACGGTTGAATACCTTTGCTTTTGGTTTTTCTTATATTTGATGCGGTAATCTTCATCATTGTGATAACTCTCCTTGATCTTTTGTTTGGCTGTCTCAATTTTTGCATGTCTATAATCTTCATCATTGTGATAACACATCTTGCTGTTTTGTTTTGCTCTCTCAATTATTACTTCTCGATACGCCTGGTCGGTTGAATACCTTTGTTTTGCTCTCTCAATTTTTACTTCTCGTTGCGCCTGGTCGGTTGAATACCTTTGTTTTGCTCTCTCAATTATTACTTCTCGATACGCCTGGTCGGTTGAATACCTTTGTTTTGCTCTCTCAATTTTTACTTATCGATGCACCTGGTCGGTTGAATACCTTTGCTTTTCTCTTTTCAAGATACTATCTCTGTTGTTTGTGTAGTACTGTTTTTTCAAATTGCGTATAGCTTGCTTCGATCTAACCATTATTCTAATCAAGAATGAGAGAATTTACATCTGTGCCGTTCTTAAGTAGTAATTATGACGTCAAGGCGTAATGATTTTATTGACGTCAAGGCGCAATGATATTATTTCATGACGTCATCAGAAACAACAATATAATTTCGTGTTTTTCTATTCACTTCATAGCTCTAATATAAAGCTACGACATTCATTATTTATCTAGTAGGGTTTCAGACAAGGTAGTTCTAATGATGTACTTTTGTTTTGATCTTACTCTATTTTTAGGAGTTTTGTTATATTTCTTAGCATGGGACTGATCGTCTCTTATTAGGTTGCTAGCTACTGCTGCAACCCAAATTCACATATATATTTATTTATGAGAGGCAGCCTGGCCAAGTGGTCCAAGACACTGGTGTTAGCCACCAGTCTCTTCGGAGGCGTGGGTTCAAATCTTACCGCTGGTATACGATTATGTTTGAAAGACTGCAGTGTGAAAAGACATCAAAAATGCAGTTTTTGGTGGAAAAACTTATTCTCTTTTAGAAATAATTTATTTTAGTTACTATAGATTTTTAACCCAATTAATTTCCTTTAAAATGAGCTATTGAACAACCCTCTACGATGTTCCAGTGCCAAGCTATATGTGGAAAAGAAAAAGAAAAAAGAAAAAAGAAAAAAATATCCCGTTTGGGGAGAATAACGTGGTTAAAGTCAATTTTCTTGATTTTCATGCCAATATATTTCCCTTGCTGTTCAAGCAAAGGGACAGAAAGTTTCTTATACAGGGGTTTCGGACAAGGCGGTTCAAATGGTGTACTTTTTGTTTTGATCTGACTCCTCTGTTAGGAACTATGGGTTTTTATATTTCTTAACATTGGACGTGATCGTCTCTTACTAGGTTGCTAGCTACCGCTGCAACCCGGATATGGACTAAGGTTCGTTCTTTCATGTAAAACTAGCAAAACATTTTTTAAGCCTGATGAAGATTTAACTAATGTGTCAAAAGTAAGGTTGCAAGTCGACGATTTTGTTTTGGCCTTATTATAATTGGTATGGTGAAATAATAATACGCATATGGCTCTTAAATCTTACTTCTTTATGGTTCAATATGGTCTAGTGGCTAGGATAGTTAACTTTCACTTAACAGGCTCGGGTTCGATTCCCGGGGTGGGAAAATTTTTAACTCTATAATCTTCGAACATTTGAACCTTTTATAATTTAAAATGATGCATAATATAAATACTGTAATCTTAGCTATAGTGTTGCGTATGCAAGTTAGTATAGGGAAGAGTTCGATCTTTATTATAAAACTGAGATGAAAAAAATTTTTCTTCCAGGAGACAAAAAGTTAAACTAATTATAAAATTTTCATGTATTTTTGTTGTTTAAATTAAGAACTTACTATTACTGATTAGGCATCATAAATATTTTTGCAGTTTACATAATAATTTTAGCGATTAAGCCAAAAATGAAAATTTTGGTTCCAGGAGTTTCGGTTACTATTGAGACAAGTAGCTATTATTACTATAGAGTTCATTACCATGAACTGTTTGATTGCTTCAAAATTCAAATATCTTTGAAAAGACTGCAGTATGAAAAATACATCAAAAATGCAATTTTTTTGACAAAATTGATTCTACTTTAAAAAGTATTTTATTTTTAATTACAAAAGTGACTAGATGTTGCAATTTCCTTTAAAATGAGCTATTATACAGCTCTCTATGATTTTCCAGTTCCCAGCTAGCTGAGCAGGAAAAAAAAGCGGAAAGAAAAAAATATCCCGTTTGTGGAGAATAACGTGGTAAAAGTCAATTTTCTTGATTTTCAAGCCAATATATTTTCTTTGTTATTCAAGCCAAAGGGTGGTAAGTTTCCTTTATAGAGGATTCGGATAAGGCGGTTCTAATGGTGTACTTTTTGTTTTGATCTGACTCTTTTTTTAGGAGTTGGGGGGTTTTGTATTTCTTAACATTGGAGGTGATCGTCTCTTACTAGGTTGCTAGCTACCGCAGCAACCCGGATTCTACGATGTTCCAGTGCCAAGCTATCTGTGGAAAAGAAGAAGAAGAAGAAAAAAAAAATATCCCATGTAGGCAGAATGTTGTAGCAGCTGCCACTTTTCTTGATTTTCAAGTCAATATATTTCCCTTGCTGTTCAAGCCAACGGACAGAAAGTTTCCTATACAGGGGTTTGGGACAAGGCGGCTCTAATGGTGTACTTTTTGTTTTGACCTGACTCTTTTTTTAGGAGTTAGGGGTTTTTATATTTCTTAAAATTGGACGTGATCGTCTCTTACTAGGTTGCTAGCTACCGCTGCAACCCAGACTAAATAAGTCTAATTATTAAGTATAGTTAAGTTGCCTTTACATGTTAATATAGGCAAGAGTTCGTTCTTTATTATAAAATCCCCCCAAAAATTACTGTGTTTTATATAATAATGGATAATTATGTATAAAAAGACCTAATTGACAAATCAGTTACTATGAGCGAGAGATCGTTCTTTACTGTAAAACTCTATTAGAACGCATCTTATTACAAAACAAGAAATAATATTCTCATCTAATTGAAACTTTTTAAGACTCGTATCATGTACCCATAACCTAACAAAAAATTAAACTAATTTTTAAATTTACAGGTATTTTGTTAGTTTGAATTAAAAGATTAAAATTATTGCTCATATATCATAAATATTTTTGCAGTTTACATAATAACTTTAGCGATTCTAAACTGAAAAATGAAATATATTAAAAAATTGAATTTTTTGGTCTGAAAATACATAGTAAATTCCACTAATTCCCAATAAGGCATCTCAGCAGTATCCCAAGAACGGTTGAGGGTATTATGTTCAAACTCTCGGGGCTACTTCTGCTCTTAAAATTTAATCAAATCAAAATAGCGTAAGTGTATCCAAGCTATCAAAGAAAGTAAACAGAATTTTTTACGAATGGTATCAAGTTTTCTATTTCAGGTCATCTAGAGGAGGTATGAAACTAAATTAAACACTACTATTTGTGTCCAGATTTTTAAAAGTGTGTATTTTCTTAAAAATTGCTGAAAATTTTTCTAAACTATAAAGTATTAAAAAAACGAAAAGATTTAAAGTATCATTTTCTTTAAATCATTATCAAGTCATTATCAAATCATTAGTCATTATCAAATCAATCATAATCAAATCATTATCATTATCAAGTTGAATATAAGAACAAGCCAAAGGAAATCTAGACCCAGATCCTAAAAAGCCGTAAAGTTCTAGAAAAAACTACGTTCGTTTAGATTGAAAACAAAAAAATGTCTCATAAGTCACCTGTGTTTCATCTAGATTTTCGTTTTCTTACTTTTTTTTTCACGGACCCGCCTTTCCCCTTTTAATGATAATTATGATAAGAAGGACTCAGTATTGACTTCAGTATGGACTTCAGTATTGATTCAGTCTTTGAACAGTTCATTATTGATTCAGTCTTTGAACAGTTAAGATCTATCTATTCTTTTAAAAAGGATTAATCCCAGTTTTGAACTAGTTGTCGGTAAAGGATTTTATTCTGATTTAATTTGACACTGGATTCTTTCAGTAGTTACGAAATAGTGAGAACGCTTTTACGTCTCATAAACTATTTAAACATTTATTCAGTATCTGTAACCTAGTGGAATGTGTCACTGGATAAATTGAATTGACTGGAGTTTCTGACCAATGCATTAATTGAACTTTTGGCTTTGTTAAATTGAGTTAATTTCATAAGATATCCAAGTGAGGTATTCCAGTTTGCCAATAATAAAGATTATTATTCATCATTCAATGCTCTCGTCAGAATAAGATGTAGTTAAGACCTCTGTGTGGAGTGAATTTATGTGACAATATTATATCAAGGATTATTGATATATTTGTGATTAGATGGGACGTAAAAGGAAAAATGCTAAGCAAGAAGGCATGGACAGTTCATTTGACACCTCAGGACTCAGTTCTAGCTCGAAACCGGAAATATCGATACTAGCTGCGGATTTTAAGCAAATTCTTGATGTTGTGAAAGAAAATGGAAATAAGTTGGACAATATCAACAATCAATTAGGAACTCTTACCGCAAGGGTGGATAAATTGGAAAAAGAACAATCGCTACAAACGAATAAGATAAACAATACTGAATCGAAAATTGGAAAGATTGAGAATGAAACCTCTAGCCTCAAAATGCAAATAAAAACTTGCACGGATGAAATAATGGAATTAAGAAGGAAAAATGAAGATTATATGTTTCGGATTGTGAGAATGGAAGTTGCAAAGCTAGAAAATAATGTCATCATATGGAACGCAGCTTGTAAGGATAATAACCACGCTCAAGTTCTATTCACAGAGGTAGTTCGTCACGGGCTGGAAATGCCCGAAGTAAATTTCACAGTTACTCATTATGATAGCAACCGTAAATTTTTGAAGGTGACACTGAATAAAAAAGACGATAAGTTTGCCATATTGAAGAACGCTAGCAAGCTTAAAGATAAGACATTCCCTGGAAACAACAGCAACCTGTTCATCAGTGATGATGTCCCAACTGAAATCCGTAAAGTGCGAAAGCTGCTTCTAGTGAAACGTGACAAATTACGAAAAGATCATGGATGTGATGCCTGGATATCGAAGGGGTTTCAGCCGAATCTGCTAGTGAAAAGACCAGATGGCTCGATTACCAAATACACATTCAATGATGCCATACCGGAGATTGACGATTTTCATAAAAAATTTTCCATCGCCCGAAGGGGAGTGCCTGTTATATTCCCTGTCGATGTTCAAATGTTGTAATGTCGTGGGTTGCAGTAATAGTTCATGTGCCCCATTAATATTAATTAAAACATTTTAATTTAAAGTGTTTTTTTTTATGTTTAGTTTATATATGGTGTATTATTATTATTTTTTTTTTTTTATCCTTTCCTTTTTTATTTTTGTTTATAGAACACTTTATTTTAAATTAAATTTTTAGAAGATTATTCTTAATGTGGTAAAACGACTTGGAATGGAGATTATTTTTTTTTTTTTTTTTAATTGTTATTTTTTATTATGGTTTGATGGTCTTTTGGGGCATGGTGTGGTTTCTCTTAACGTGGGATTAATATTTGATAATGGATAGGGATAATCGTGAAATTCCATCATCAAGGTTAAAAGAATTTGAGCGGAATTCTCTTTCATTTCAGTCAATTTTTCAAACTATTGTAGCTGGTGATGATGAAGATACTTCTAGTAATTTTGATATCCCAAAAAATCAATATATATTTATGAATGAGCTGGTAAGAAAAAATGTAAATACAAGTAGGATGTCGTTTTGGAATTGCCGGGGTTGGAGGACTGCGCAGGATGTGATTGAAACTTTTTTGTCGGATTCAGATACAGATATACTAGGCCTATGTGAAACTTTTTTAGATGATTTTTCAATTGAAAATATACATGTAAAAGATTACCAATTTTTTCACATCGGTCGGAAAAGACAAAAACAAGGGGGTCTAGGTGTTTTGATTAAAAATTGCATACCAGCACGTATAAGGATTGATTTTTTGACAATGAATATTTAAATGATTTTTGAATCTTGTGTAGTTGAATGCTCTTTTCCAAATAATCGGAAGGTTTTAATTGCAGTTATTTACCGTACTCCGTCATCCAGCCAGATAGAATTTAAAAATCATTTTGAAAGTATGTTGGATAAATTAGCTAGTCTTAATACTCCTTATTTAGTTATGGGTGATTTTAATATTGATTTAATGAAACTCCTATCTGCAGATCAGAATAGAATAGATAGAAATATTTTGCAGTTTTTGGAGGGCCCACTATCTTATGGACTAAACCCCGTATGTTTTGTGCCCTCTAGAATAGCTGATACATCATTTTCACTTATTGATAATATTTTTTCACCTTATAGTGCTGTTAATACATTTATTATTCCTGATGATTCATCTGACCACTGTATAATTATGTCTGATTTTCTTATAAATTTTCCGCATAATAAAAAAAATCAAACCAAGCGTAGAGATTTTTCACATAAAAATGTGTTAAGGTTAAAAGAAGGGCTTGGCGATGTTGATTGGAGTCCTGTAATTGATGAGAAGGATCCGAACCAATCATTAGATAAATTTTATTATATTATGAATGAAAAGCTTGATCTTTTTTGCCCATATAAGAGCCCGAGAGGAAAGAAACTTACCCCAAAAAAACCTTGGATAAATGAATCACTTTTGAGATCTATTAATGAGAAAAATCGTTTATATAAAATTAGAAAAAAATATCCCACGGAAATAAATATAACGCGTTTTAAAAATTATAAGAATATGCTGGTAAGGATCCTTAGATTAAGTGAAAGACTTTATTATGAAAAATCTTTTCGAAATTCAGATTCCCCTAGAAAAACTTGGAGTTTGATTAATGATAAAATTGGAAGAAATAAAAAGTTGTTACACCCTGAAGTGTTATTTGATATTAATGGTAAAGAATTTAGAGGACCACAAGTTGTTGCTAAGAAGTTTAGTGAATATTTTGCTAGTATTGGATCATTTGTTGTTTCAGGAGAAGTTGACCTTTCTTCCCCAAGGTCGCATAAAAAATATCTACCGCCCACTGAAGATACGAGCATATTTATGGCCCCGGTCACTTTTGCAGAATTTCAAAAGGTCATTAACAATTTAAAAAATGGTAATTCATTGGGATATGATGAACTTTCAACTAATTTGCTAAAAAATATTGCAGGTGTAATTTTTTAACCATTGCTTCATATTTTAAATTTATGTATTTTCTCAGGTACATTTCCTAAAAGATGGAAAATTGCACGTGTAATACCATTGCATAAAAAAGGAGATAAATCTGATACAAATAATTATCGTCCTATTGCAATTTTATCACCATTGTCTAAAGTATTGGAAAAGATTTTAAAAGGAAGGATTACTAATTATCTAGATAAAATAAATTTTTTTACCAAATATCAGTTTGGATTTAGGGCAGGCCATTCGACGGAACAAGCAGTTGCAGCTCTTGTATTAGAAATAAATGACTGCTTAGATAGTAATTATCATGTATCTACTGTTTTTTATGATGTTAAAAAAGCATTTGACACTTTAAACCATGAAATTCTTTTTGATAAAATGGAAAATTCCGGTATAAGAGGGAAAGGACTAGATATAATAAGATCATACCTTTATGGACGTAAAATCGTGGTAGATGTTGATGGACATTTGTCTAGTTTAAATGATCTTGAAGATATTGGTGTCCCACAAGGATCGGTATTTGGTCCTCTTTTATTTTTGATGTATATTAATGATCTACCACGATGTTTGCAGGGAAATAAATTTCTTTCAATTTTATTTGCAGATGAAACAGCTTCTTATGTTAAATGGAAGGATTAATATACATTGATTAAAAATCTGTTTAAAAATGTTAGTTCATTTAATCGATGGTTTGTTTCTAATTATTTAGTACCGAATTTTAAGAAGACTGAATTTATGGTTTTTGGTCATTCAAAACGTGCTACTAAAAAAATTTCATGTCAGGAGCTTCAAGTTGGTGAGCATAAAATACGTAGAGTTCAATCGTATCGTTATTTAGGAGTTTTTATTGATCCCCTTTTGTCATTTCAAACTCATATTGATCATTTAAGGGTGAAACTTTCGCAAAATATTGGGTCTATGTATCGTTTGCAACATGTTTTTCCATTTTCAATTTTAAAAATAATTTATCATTCTTTGATTGCTCCTTATTTAAATTATAGCACAATTATATATTTAAATACTTTTTGGACGCATATAAAACCCCTACAGATCCTTCAAAATAAAGCAGTGAGAATACTTGAAAATTTTTTACATCGTCCATCAAAACTTAGAGATGCATCGGAAAATGAAACATTATTTCTTTTCTTGAATTTATTAGATCTGAAACATATAAGAGAACTTAATATATCAATATGGCATTTTAAAATACAAGATCCTAGTAGTTATTTTTATGAAAAATCTCTGTTGATTCTGCCCCCTCCTTCGGCTCTTAGGTGTTCTGGAACATATCGAATTCCCTTTGTTAATTGTGAAAGATCTAGATTTTCGATTAGATACCAAATACCATTTATTTCAAATAAATATAGGCTGAAAGATAGAATTCAAATTGAGGCATCATTTCGGCAAATATCAGTTCTAAGGAACAAAATATTAAAATTATGTATTGACCTGTGATGGTGGAATAGAAATTTTTTTATTATTATTATTATTTTTTTGTTTATATTTGTTACCCATGTTGGGATAGCCTTCCGTGCCTCACTTGTCCAGCGTTTGTTTTCTTTATGTTTGTTATGTTTTTTGTTTTTTTTTTAACCAGGTTTTTTTTTTCTTTTCTTTTCTTTCTCTCTTTTGTTATGATGAGAAAATTTTTTTTTTTTTTGTTTTTTTTTTTTTTTTTTTACCCAATTTTACGAGCTTTGCTCTCTGTTGGGGGTATATGTTTTTTGTTATGTTGAATTAATCAAATAAACAGTAAACAGTCAAATAAACAGTAAGG